>NC_082617.1:30000-195000 GCF_030936135.1 Gavia stellata | reverse complement strand
TCTGTACTTATCTTCTTCTCTATCTTTGTCGTCTTCTTCATCTTCATCCCTATCTTCTTCATCTTCTTCAACTCTATCTTAATCTTCTGTATCTTCTTCTTTCGCTTCTCCTTCTTCTGCTTCTATATCTTCTTCTTGTTCTTCATTTTCATCTTCTTCATCTCTATCTTCTCCTTCTCTATCTTCTTCTTCATCTTCTTCATCTCTATCTTCTCCTTCTCTATCTTCTTCTTCATCTTCTTCATCTCTATCTTCTCCTTCTCTATCTTCTTCTTCATCTTCTTCATCTCTATCTTCTCCTTCTCTATCTTCTTCTTCATCTTCTTCATCTCTATCTTCTCCTTCATCTTCTTCATCTCTACCTTCTCCTTCTCTATCTTCTTCTTCATCTTCTTCATCTCTATCTTCTCCTTCCCTATCTTCTTCATCTCTATCTTCTCCTTCTCAATCTTCATCTCTATCTTCTTCATCTCTGTCTTCTCCTTCTCTGTCTTCTCCTTCTCCTCTATCTTCTTCCACTTCTCTATCTTCTTCTTCTTCTTCTTCCACTTCTCTTTCTTCTTCTTCTTCTTCTTCCCCTTCTCTTTCTTCTTCTTCTTCTTCTTCTTATTCTTCCCCTTCTCTTTCTTCTTCTTCTTCTTCTTCCACTTCTTCTTCTTCTTCCACTTCTGTTTCTTCTTCTTCTTCTTCTACTTCTTCTTCTTCTTCTTCCACTTCTTCTTCTTCTTCTTCCACTTCTTCTTGCACTTTTTCCACTTCTTCTTGCACTTTTTCCACTTCTTCTTCTTCTTCTTCCACTTCTTCTTCTTCTTCCACTGCTGCTTCTTCTTCTTCAATTTCTCCTTCTTCTTCCACTTCTCCTTCTTCTTCTTCTTCTTCCACTTCTTCTTCTTCTTCTTCCACTTCTTCTTCTTCTCCTTCTTCTCCTTCTTCTCCTTCTTCTCCTTCTTCTTCTCATTCTTCTCCTTCCACTTCTCCTTCTTCTCCTTCTTCTCCTTCCACTTCTCCTTCTTCTCCTTCTTCTCCTTCTTCTCCTTCCACTACTCCTTCTTCTCCTTCTCCTCCTTCTCCTCCTTCTCCTCCTCCTTCTTCTCCTTCTTCTTCTACTTCTTCTTCTCCTTCTTCTTCTCCTTCTTCTTCTTCTCCTTCTTCTTCTTCTCCTTCTCCTTCTTCTTTTCGGCTTCTTCTTTTCTTCTTCTTCTTCTTCTTCTGCTTCTCTATGTTCTTCTTCTCATTCTTGTTCTTGTTCTTCATCTTCTACTTCTTCTCTATCTTCTTCTTCTTCTCTAAAAACTTCTTCTTCTTCTTAACATCTTCTTATTCTCTAACTTCTTCTTCTTTTCCTCTATCTCCTTTTTCTTCTTCATACTCTTCACCTTCATTTTCTTCTCTTTCTTCTTCTTCTTCACTATCTTCTTCTTCTTCTCTATCTTCTTCTTCTTATCATCTATATTCTTCTTCTTCTTCTTCTTCCGCTTCTTTATCATCTTCTTCTTCTTCTACTTCTTCTTCTTCTTCTCTTTGTTCTTCTTTTCCTCTATCTTCTTTTCTATCTTCTTCGTCTTCTTCTCTATCTTCTTCTTCTCTTCTTCTTCTTCTTCTTCATAGTCGTCACCTTCATCTTGTCTATCTTCTTTTTCTTCTTCTTCTCTATCTTCGTCTTCTTGTTCTTCTTCTCTATCTTCTTCTTCGTTTTCTCTATCTTCTTCTTCTTCCGCTTCTCCTTCTTTTATTCTGCCGCTTCTCCTTCTCCTTCTCCTTCTCCTCCTTCTCCTTCTTCTTCTTCTTCTCTATCTTCTTCTTCTCTATCTTCTTCTTCTCTATCTTCATCATCAACTTAATCTTCTTCTCTTCTTCTTATCTTCTATCTTCTTCTTCTTCTACTTCTCTTCTTCTCTATCTTCTTCTTCATCTTCTTCATCTCTATCTTCTTCTTCATCTTCTTCATCTCTATCTTCGTCTTCTGTATCTTCTTCTTTCACTTCTCCTTCTTCTGCTTCTCTGTCTTCTTCTTCTTCTCTATCTTCTTCTCTACCTTTTTAAGTTCTTCTCTATCTTCTTCTTCTTCATTTTCATCTTCTTCTTCTTCTTCATCTTCTTAATCTCTTATCTTCTCCTTCTCTATCATCTTCTACTTCTTCTCTATCTTCATCTTCTCTTCTTCTTCTCTTCATCTTCTTCTGCTTCTTCTCTATGTTCTTTATGTTCATCATCTCCTTCTCTATCTTCTTCTTCTCGGTCTTCTTTTTCTCTATCTTCTTCTAAATCTTCTCTATGCTCTTCTTCTCTATCCTCTTCTTCTCTTTCTTCTTCTTCTTCTTCTGCTTCTTCTGCTTCTGCTTCTTCTGCTTCTGCTTCCTCTGCTTCTTCTTCCACTTCTTCTGATTCTTCAGCTTCTGCTTCTTCTGAGTCTTCTGCTTCTTCTTCTTCTTCTTCTTCTGCTTCTTCTTCGTCTTCTTCTTCTGCTTCTTCTTCGTCTTCTTCTTCTTCCACTTCTTCTGATTCTTCAGCTTCAGCTTCTTCTGAGTCGTCTTGTTCTTCTTCTTCTTCTTCTTCTGCTTCTTCTTCTTCTTCTTCCTCTGCTTCCTCTTCCTCTGCTTCTGATTCTTCAGCTTCAGCTTCTTCTGAGTCTTCTGCTTCTTATTCTACTTCTTCTTCTTCTTCTTCTTCTTCCTCTGCTGCTTCTTCCTCTGCTTCTTCTTCCACTTCTTCTGATTCTTCAGCTTCAGCTTCTTCTGAGTCTTCTTCTTCTTATTCTACTTCCCTCTGCTTCTTCTTCTGCATCTTTAGCTTCTTCTGCTTCTTATTCTTTTTCTGCTTCTGCTGCTTCTCCCTCTTCTGCTGCTTCTGCTTCTGCTTCTCCTTCTTCTGCTTCTGCTTCTTCTTCTTCTTCTTCTCCTTCTTGTGCTTCATCTGCTTCTGCTTCTTCTGTTTCTTCTGCTTCTACTTCTGCTTCTTCTGCTGCTGCTTCTTCTGTTTCTACTTCTGGTTGTGCTTCTTATTGTATTTCTGCTTCTGTTTTTTCTTCTCCTTCTACCACTCCTGCTGCTTCTGCTTCTTCCTCTTCTTCTGCTTCTGCTTCTTCTGCTTCTTCTCCTTCTGCTTCTTCTGCTTCTTCTTCATCTTCTTAATCTCTATCTTCTTCTTCTCTCTCTTCTTCTTCTTCTTCTCTCTCTTCTGCTTTTTCTTCTCTATCTTCTTCCGCTTCTCTATATTCTTCTTCTGCTTCCACTTCTCTATCTTCTTCTTCTGCTGCTTCTATACCTTCTTCTTCTCCTCCTTCTCCTTCTTCATCTTCATCTTGTTCTTCTTCATCATGTTCTTCTTCATCTTCTTCGTCTTCTTCTTCTCTATCTTCTTCTTCTTCTTCTCTATCTTCTTCTTCTCCATCTTCTACTTTTCTATCTTCTTCTTTTTCAATTTCATCTTCTTCATCTTCATCTTTTTCATCTTCTTCTTCTCTATTTTCTTCTTCTTCTTTTCTATCTTCTTCGTTTTCTTCTTCTTCTTCTTCTTCTTCTTCTCTATCTTCTTCTTCTTCTTCTTCTTCTTCATCTTCTTCTTCTTTGTTTTCTACTTCTTTGTTTTCTTCTTCTTATTCTTCTTCGTCTTCTTCTTCTTCTTCTTCTTCGTCTTCTTTTTCTTCTTCATCTTCTTCTTCTTCTTCTTCCGCTTCTCTATCTTCGTCGTCTTCTTCTTCTTCTCTAACATTTTCTTATTATTCATATTTTTCACCTTCATCTTCTCTATCTTCTCCTTCTTCTTCTTCTCTAACTTCTTCTTATTCATATTCTTCACCTTCATCTTCTTTATCTTTTCCTTCTTCTTCTTCTCTAACTTCTTCTTCTTCGTCTTGTCTATCTTCTTCTTCTTCTTCTTCCGCTTCTTCTTGTTCTTCTTCTTTATCTTCTTCTTCTACTTCTTCTTCGTCATCTTCTTCATCTTTTTCTTCTTCTTCTTTATCATCTCCTTCTCTATCTTCTTCCTCTCTATCTTCTTCTTCTTATCTTCTTCTTCTTCTCTATATTCTTCTTCTTCTTCATCTTCTTCTTCTTCTTCATCTTCTCCATCTCTCTCTTCTTTTTCTCTCTCTTCTTCTTCTCTGTCTTCTTCGTCTCTATCTTCTTCTTTTTCTATTTCTTCTCTATCTTCTTCTTCATCGTCTTCATCTTCATCATCTTCTTCATCTCTATCTTCTTCTCTGTCTTCTTCTCTATCTTCTTTTTCTGTTCTATCATCTTCTTCGCTATGATCTTCTTCTCTTCTTCTGCTTCATCTTCTGCTTCATCTTCTTCATCTTCTTGTTCTCTCTCTTCTCTCTCTTCTTCTCTCTCTTCTTCTTCTCTATCTTCTTCTTCTCTATCTTCTTCTTCTTCTCTATCTTCTTATCTTTCTTTTTCTTCTTCTCTTTCTTCTTCTGCTTCTCTATCTTCCTCTTCATCTTCTCTATCTTCTTCTTTTTCTTCTTCTTCTTCTGCTTCTCTATCTTCCTCTTCTTCTTCTTCTTGTTTTTCTTCTTCTTCTTGTTTTTCTTCTTCTTCTTCTTCTTGTTTTTCTTCTTCTTCTTCTGTTTCTTCTTCTTCTTCTTCTTCTCTATCTTATTCTTCTCTATCATCTTCTATTATCTTCTTCTTCTTCTTCTTTTTCTTCATCTTCTTCTTCTTCTCTATCTTATTCTTCTACTATCATCTTCTCTATCTTCTTCTTCTCTATCTTCTTCACAGTCTTCTTTTCTATCTTTTTCGTCTTCTTCTCTTTCTTCTTTATCTTCTTTTTCTTCTCTATCTTCTTCTTCTTCTTCTCTATCTTCTCCTTCTCTATCTTGTTCTTCTTTTTCTTCTCCTTCTCCTTCTTCTTCCTCTACCTCTTCCTCGTCTTCTTCTTCTTCTCTAACTCCTTCTTCTTCTTCTTCTTCTCTATCTTCTTCTTCTTCATATTCTTCACCTTCATTTTCTTCTCTAGCTACTTCTTTTTCTTCTTCTTCTTCTTCTTATTCTTCTTCCGCTTCTCTATGTTCTTCT
Source organism: Gavia stellata (assembly GCF_030936135.1). Taxonomy (NCBI): domain Eukaryota; kingdom Metazoa; phylum Chordata; class Aves; order Gaviiformes; family Gaviidae; genus Gavia; species Gavia stellata. The sequence continues at coordinate 189,979 of NC_082617.1, read as the reverse complement.
TCTCATTCTTGTTGTTGTTCTTCATCTTCTTCTTCTCTATCTTCTTCTTCTTCTCTAAAAACTTCATCTTCTTCTTCGTCTCTAACTTCTTATTTTTCTCCTCTTCATCTTCTTCTTCTTCTTCATATTCTTCACCTTCATCTTCTTCTCCTTCTTCTTATCTTCTTTTCTTCTTTTTCTTCTTCTTCTTCCGCTTCTTCTTCTTCTTCTCCTTCTTCTTCTTCTTCTCTATGTTCTTCTTGTTCTTCTTCTTCTTCTCTATCTTCTTCTCTATCTTCTTCTTTTTGTTCTTCTTCTCTATCTTCTTCTTCTTGTTCTTCTTCTCTGTTTTCTTCTTCGTTTTCTCTATCTTCCCTATCTTCTTCTTCTGCTTCTCCTTCTTTTTATCCTGCCGCTTCTCCTTCTGCTTCTTCTTCTGCTTTTTCTTCTTCTTCTTCATCTTCTTCTTCTTCTCTATCTTCTTCTTCTTCTTCTCTATCTTTTCTAACTTCTTCTTCTTCATTTTTATCTTCTTCATCTTCATCTTCTCTATCTTCTTCTTCTCTACCTTCTTCTTTTCTATCTTCATCATCGACTTCATATTCTCTTATTTTCTATCTTCTTCTCTTCTTCTCTATCTTCTTATCTTCTTCTCTATCTTCATCTTCTTCTTCATCTTCTTCATCTCTATCTTCATCTTCTTCATCTCTATCTTCATCTTCTGTATCTTCTTCTTTCGCTTCTCCTTCTTCTGCTTCTCTATCTTCTTCTTCTTCTTCTCTATCTTCTTCTTCTTCTTCTCTATCTTCTTATGTTCTTCTCTATCTTCTTCTTCATTTTCATCTTCTTCATCTTCTTCCTCATCTTCTTCACCTCTATCTTCTCCTTCTCTATCTTCTTCTTCTTCTCTATCTTCTTCTTCTCTTCTTCTTCTTCTTCTTCTTCCACTTCTTCTCTATGTTCATCTTCAGCATCTCCTGCTCTATCTTCTTCTTCTTCTCTATCTTCTTTTTCTCTATCTTCTTCTAAATCTTCTCTATCCTCTTCTTCTCTGTCTTCTTCTCCTTCTTCTCTATCTTCTTCCACTTCTCTATCTTCTACTTCTTCTTCTTCCGCTTCTCTATCTTCTTCTTCTACTTCTTCTTCTTCTTCTTCTTCTTCTTCTTCTTCTTCTCTATCTTTTCTAACTTCTTCATTTTCATCTTCTTCGTCTTCATCTTCTCTATCTTCTTCTTCTCTATCTTCTTCTTTTCTATCTTCATCATCAACTTCATCTTCTTCTCTTGTTATTTTCTATCTTCTTCTCTTCTTCTCTATCTTCTTATCATCTTCTCTCTCTTCTTCATTTTCATCTTCTTCATCTCTATCTTCTTCATCTTCTTCATCTCTATCTTCTTCTTCATCTTCTTCATCTCTGTCTTCTTCTGTATCTTCTTTTTTCGCTTCTCTTCTCCTTCTCTATCTTCTTCTTCTTCTCTTTCTTCTTCTATCTTCTTATGTTCTTCTCTATATTCTTCTTCATTTTCATCTTCTTCATCTTCTTCATCTTCATCTCTATCTTCTTCTTCATCTCTATCTTCTTCTTCTCTATCTTCTTCTTCTCTATCTTCTTCTTCTTCTTCCACTTCTCTATCTTCTTCTTCTTCTGCTGCTTCTCTATCTTCTTCTTCTCTAACTTCTTCTTGTTGTTCTTCTTCTTCTTCTCTAACTTCTTCTTCTTCTTCTTCTCTAACTTCTTCTTCTTCTTCTCTAACTTCTTCTTCTTCTTCTTCTCTAACTTCTTCTTCTTCGTCTTGTCTATCTTCTACTTCTTCTTCTGCTTCTTCTTCTTCGTCTTGTCTATCTTCTACTTCTTCTTCTTCTGCTTCTTCTTCTTCTTCTTCTTCTTCTTCTTCTTCTTCTTCCGCTTCTTCTTCTTCTTCTTCTTCTTCTTCCGCTTCTTCTTCTTCTTCATATTCTTCATCTTCTACTTCTTCTCTATCTCTTCTTCTTCATCATTTTCTTCATTATCTTCTTCTAAATCTTCTCTGTCTTCTTCTTCATTATCTTCTTCTACTTCTCCTCTATCTTCTTCCGCTTCTCTATCTTCTCCTTCTTCTTCCAATTCTCTATCTTCTTCTTCTTCTTTTTCATCTTCTTCTTCTTCATCATCTTCTTCATATTCTTCATCTGTAACTTCTTCTTATCTTCTTCTTCTTCTTCTTTTTCTTCATCTTCTTCTCTATCTTCTTCTCTATCTTCTTCTTCTCTATCTTCTTCTTCTCTATGTTCTTCACCTCCTTCTTTATCTTTTTCTTCTTCTTCTCTGTCTTCTTTATCTTCTTTTTCTTCTCTATCTTCTTCTTCTTCTCTATCTTCTTCTTCTCTATCTTGTTCTTCTTCTCCTTCTTCTTCTCCTTCTCCTTCTTCTTCTCCTTCTTCTTCCTCTTCTTCTTCTTCCTTTTCTTCTTCTTCTACTTCTTCCTCTTCTTCATCTTCTTCCTCTTCTTCATCTTTCTTCTACTTGGCTTCTTCTTCTCTTACCTTTCTGCTTCTTTTTCTTCTTCTTCTTCTTCTTCCTCTTTTTGTTTTTTCTTCTGCTGCTTCTTCTTCTGCTGCCTCTTATTCTGCTTCTGCTGCTGCCTATTATTCTGCTGCTTCTGCTGCTGTTGCTTCTGCTTTCTCTGCTTCTTCTGCTGCTTCTGCTTCTTCTGCTGCTTATTCTGGTTCTTCTACTTCTTCTTCTGCTATTTCTGCTTCTTCTGCTTCTGCTTATTCTTTTGCTTCTTCTTCTTTTGCTGCTTCTTCTTCTTCTGCTTAGGTTTCTGCTGCTCCTGCTTCCTGTGCTACTTCTGCTTCGTCAGCTTCTATTTCCGCTGCTGCTTCATTTCTGCTGCTTCTTCTTTTTCTTCTGCTTCTGCTTGTGTATTTTCTTCTGCTTCTACTACTTCTGCTTCTTCTGCTTCTTCTTCTGCTTTTTCTGGTTCTCTTTTTTCTTCTTTTGCTTCTGCTTCTGACTCAGATTCTTAGCTTCTGCTTCTTCTTCTTCTTCTTCTTCTTTTTCTTTTTCTTTTGCTTCTGATTCTTCTGCTTCTGATTCTTCTACTACTTCTTTTCTTCTACTTCCGCTTCTCTTTCTTTTTCTTCTGCTTCTATTTTTCCTTCTGCTTCTTCTGCTTCTGCTCTTTTTGTGCTTCACCTTCTCCTTCTGTTTCTTCTGCTTCTTCTTCTGTTGCTGCTTCTTCTGCTTCTGCTTCTTTTACTTCTGCTTCTTCGGTTTCTGATTCTTCTGCTGCTTATTTTGTTTTTTCTTCTTCTTCTTCTTTTGCTATTTCTGCTTCTTCTTCTTTTTCTGTTTCCATCTTCTGCTTCCGCTTGTGTTTTGCCTTCTGCTTCTACTGCTTCTACTTCTTCTGCTTCTTCCTCTGCCTTTTCTGATTCTCCTTCTTCTGCTTCTGCTGCTTCTGCTTCTGCATCTTCTTCTGCTACTTCTGCTTCTCCTTCTGCCTCTCATTTTGCTTCTTTTTCTTCTCGTCCTACTTCTTCTTCTTCTTGTTATTCTTCTTATTCTTCTTGTTCTGTTTCTTCTTTCCTTTTTCTTCCGCTTCTTCTGTTTCTGCTTCTTCTTTTCTGCTTTTTCTTTCTATGCTGCTTCTTCCATTTCTGTTTCCACCTTGGTTTCTGCTGCTTCTAGTACTTCTGCTTCTTCTGCTGATGCTTCTTCTGCTTCTGCTTCGCCTTCTACTTCTGCTTTTACTTCTGCTGCTTCTGATTCTTGTTCTTCTGCTTCTTTTTCTTCTGATTCTGATTCTGTTTCTTCTGCTACTTCTGCTTCTTCTTCTGCTACTTCTTGTGATTCTTCTTCTCCTTCTACTTATTCCACTTCTGGCTCTGCTTTTTCTTCTTCTTCTTCTCCTTCTTCTTCTTCTGCTCCTTCTTTCTTCTACTTCTGCTTCTTCTTCTTCAGATTCTGATTCTGTTTCTTCTGCTACTTCTGCTTCTTCTTCTGCTTCTACTGCTGCTTCTTCTGCTTCTGCTGCTGCTTCTTCTGCTTCTGCTGCTGCTTCTTCTGCTGCTGCTGCTGCTTCTTCTGCTGCTTCTTCTGTTTCTTCTGCTACTTCTGCTGCTTCTTCTTTTGCTTCCCCTTATGTTTCTTCTTCTACTACTGCTTCTGCTATTTCTGCTATTAATTCTTCTTGTGCTTCTGCTTCTTCTGCTTCTGCTTCAGGTTCTTTGTTTCTGCTTCTTGTTCTGCTTCTTCTTAGTATTTCTTTTGCTTCTGCTTCTTCTGCTTCTGATTCTTCTACTATGTCTTCTCTTCTACTTCTGCTTCTGCTTCTCTTTTCGCTTATACTTCTTCTGCTTCTTCTGCTTCTCCTGCTTGATTTGTTCTGCTTCTTCTCAGTTTCTTCTTCTGCTTCTTAGACTACTTCTGCTTCTTCTGCTTCTGCTGTTTCTCCTTTTTATGCTTCAGCTTCTTCTTCTGCTGCTTCTTCTTCTGCTTCTGCTTCATCTGCTGCTTCTGCTGCTTCTAGTTCTGCTTCTTCTGCTTCTTCTGCTGCTTCTTTTGCTTCTGCTTCTGCTTCTTCTGCTGCTTATTCTGTTTTTTCTTCTGCTTCTTCTGCTATTTCTGCTATTCTGCTTCATCTTATACTTTTACTTCTTCTTTTGCTGTTTCTTCTTCTTTTGCTTCAGTTTCTGCTGCTCCTGCTTCCTCTGCTTCTTTTGCTTTGTCTGCTTCTACTTCTGATTCTTCTTCTTTTTCTTCTTCATCTTCCTCTTTTCTATTGCTTCTACTGTATCTGCTTGTGTTTTTCCTTCTGCTTCTACTAATTCTGTTTCTTCTGCTTCTTCCTCTGCTTTTTCTGGTTCTCCTTTTTCTTCTGCTTCTTCTGCTTCTTTTTCTTCTGCTTCTGTTTCTTCTGCTTCTTCTTCTGCTTCTTAAGGTTCTCGTTCTCCTTCTCCTTCTGCTTCTGTTTCGCCTTCTACTTCTGCTTCTTCTCCTTCTGCTTCTTTTCCTCCTGGTTTTTCTGCTTTTGCTTCTGCTTCTCTTCCTGTTTCTTACACTTTTCTTCTTGTTCTGCTCCTTCCACTTCTTCTGCTTTTTCTTCTGCTTATTCTGCTTCTTGTCCCACTTTTGCTTCTGCTATTTTACCTTTTTCTTCTTCTTCTTCTGCTTCTTCTTCTGGTTTTTCTGCTTCTGTTTCTCCTTCTGATTCTTCTTCTTCTTCTTCTTCTTCTCCTTCTCCTTCTACTTCTTCTGCTTCTTCATCTTCTGCTTCTGCTGCTTCTGCTTCTTCTTCTGCTTCCTATTCTTCTGCTTCTTCTGTATCTTGTCCTTCTTCTAATACTACTTCTGCTTCTGCTTCTTCTGCTTCTTCTACTACTTCTGCTTCTTTTCTTCTCCTTCTGCATTTTCTTCTTCTGCTGCTTCTTTTTTGGCTTCTGCTTCTTGGGCTTCTGCTTCTTCTGCTTCCCCTTCTTCTACTTTTTCTTCTGCTTCTTCTCCCTTTTTTCTTCTTCTGCTCCTTCTACTACTTCTGCTGCTTCTGCTTCTGGTTCTGCTTCTTCTGATTCTGATTCTTCTGCTTCTTTTGCTTCTCCTTTTTCTGTTTCAGCTTCTTCTCCCTTTTTTCTTCTGCTGCTCCTTCTACTACTTCTGCTTCTGCTGCTTTTGCTTCTGATTCTTCTGCTTCTGCTTCTTCTGCTTCTTTTTCTTCTGATGCTTCTGCTTCTTGGTTTCTTCTACTTCGACTTGTGCTTCTGCTGCTGCTGCTTCTGATGCTTCTGTTTCTGGTTCTGCTTCAACTCCTGCTTTTTATTATACTTCTGCTTCTGCTTCTGGTTTTCCTTCTGCTTCTGCTTCTTCTGCTTCTTCCTGTTCTTCTGATTCAGCTTCTTCTCCTTCTTCTGCTTCTTCTCCTTCTATTTCTTCTGCTTCTGCTTCTTCTTCTGCTTCTTAAGCTTCTCATTCTGCTTCTTATTCTGCTTCTGCTTCTTCTTCTGCTTCTTAAGCTTCTTATTCTGCTTCTTCACAGAATCACAGAATCACAGAATCATTAAGGTTGGAAAAGACCTGTAAGATCATCAAGTCCAACCATCAACCCAACACAGCAGGCAGTTCAGTTTGCTACCCTCACTTCTTTGTATTCCAGTCCTTATAATAAAGTTAATGTATTTATGAGGAAGGCATAAATAAAATACTGTAAAAGTGCTGGAGAAGGAATATTTTCCTTTAGACAAAGTATATATATATAGAATAAAACAGACTTGGTCACTTGAATAAATCCCATGATACTTTCACAGAAGTAGGAGCATTAACCACAAAATCCCAGCAGATTTTCTTTCCTCATTCTTTCCATTAAAGGATCTTACAAATGGAAGTTAGAATTACTCTCACCTGCACCTGGAGCCAGGCAGGTTTCCTAGAAGCCCCCACCACTGAGACTGACCTTTCAGGGATGCTAGTTTGCATCACTGGCATATGCGGAAATCATAGCTCCCAATGAACGGGGACAGTTAATGACATTTGTACAGACAAGGCCACTTTGTCTGATAAAACGTAGATATCTAAATTCAAAAGAGGGAGTCAGAGAGTCTACTTTCCATCACTGCCTAACTCTGATGACCAGAATGAAAACAGATAAGTGGGACAGCAAATCTTTAGCTTATTGATTAAGGACACTGGCATGGTGCGTGCGAGATCTGGATTTTGATCTGTGTTCACTGGACTGCGTGTGCCTTTTTACATTCAATAGTCTGGGTGAACAACAAACAGACAAATAGGACCAGACTGTGAGAGCAGGCCCTCGTCTTCCGCTCAGATAGGCACCGTCAGAGACCACCGAGGACCATCGCTGCCCTCTGGAGCCAGGCTGCTTGTCCAGTCCTGTGGCTACTGAATGGCTGCCTGCTCCCAGCAGGGCAGCACAGCTGCTGCGAAGGGTCCCAGCACCTTTGGGACTCTTCTGTTCTGCATGGAGTCTTCCTTCTGGAGGTGGAGATGTACACCTGAACCCCTCAAAGACTGCTGAGGGAACTGAAACACGATTTCATTGACTTATAGGCAGGACTGTTATGAAAAAGATACGCTGTACTATGAGAAGAGACAGACTCCTCAGTAATTTTGTATTAACCAGAAGGGCAGTTCTGAGGGCTGCTGTATCTCAGCGGGGCCTGGTTTCTTGATCTTGAAGGGTTCTTTTTCTTGTGGTTCTCCTTCTTCAGCTTCTTCTGCATCTGATACTTCTGCTGCTGCTTCTTCTGTTCTACTTTTGCTTCTGTTTCTTTTTCTTCTACCTCTGCTTCTGTTTTTCCTTCTACTTCTGCTTCTGCTCCTGCTTCATCTGCTTCATCTGCTTGTCATTCTTCTGCTGCTTCTTCATGTGCTTCTGCTTTTGCTTCTTCTGATTCTTCTTCTGCTTCTTCTACTGTTTCTTCGACTTCTTTTGTGTCTTCTTTTTCTTCTTCTGCTACTTCTTCTGCTGCTTCTTCTGCTTTTTCTGCTTCAGCTTCTTCTTCTGCTTCTTCTGCTTCTTCTTCTTCTGCTTCTTCCGCTTCTTCTTCTGCTTCTGCTTCTTCTGCTGCTTCTTCTGCTTCTGCTTCTTCTGCTGCTTCTTCTGCTTCTGCTTTTTCTTCTTCTGCTACTTCTGCTCCTGCTTCTGCTTGTGTTTTTCCTTCTGCTTCTGCTACTTCTGCTTGTGTTTTTCCTTCTGCTTCTGCTACTTCTGCTTGTGTTTTTCCTTCTGCTTCTGCTACTTCTGCTTGTGTTTTTCCTTCTGCTTCTACTACTTCTGCTTCTTCTGGTTCTCCTTCTCCTGCTTCTTTTTCTTCTGCTTCTTCTGATTCTGATTTTTCTGCTTCTTCTGCTTCTTCTGATTCTGATTTTTCTGCTGCTTCTGCTTCTTCGTCTTCTTCTTCGTCTTCTTCTTCTGCATCTTCGTCTTCTTCTTCTGCTTCTTCTGCTTCTGTTTTTTTCTGCTTCTGCTTCTTATGCTTCTGCTTCTTGTTCTGCTTCTTAAGCTGCTCGTTCTCTTTCTATTTCTGCTTCTGCTGCTTCTGCTGCTTCTGCATCCTCTTCTTCTGCTTTTTCTAATTCTTCTGCTTCATCTTCTGCCTCTTCTGCTTTTCCTGCTTCTTCTGCTTCTGTTTTTTCTACTCATTTTTCTTCTGCTTCTTCTTTTCCTACTACAGCTGCTACTGCTTCATCTGCTTCTGATTCTTCTTCATCTGCTTTTGCTTCTTCTGATACTTCTTCCTCTTCTGCTGCTTTTTTACTGTTTCTTCTATGTATACTTCTTCGGATTCTTCTGCTTTTTCTTCTGCTGCTGCTTTTTCTTCTTCTTTTGCTTCTACTTCTGCTTATTCTTCTGCTTCTTTTTCTGCTTCTTCTGCTGCTGCTGCTTTTTCTTCCATTTCTTTTTCTTCTTCTGCTTCTTTTTTTCTTTTGCTTCTTCTTCTCCTTCTTCTTCAGCTTCTTCTACTGCTTCTTCTTCTGCTTCTTTTTCTGCTTGTTCTTCTTCTACTGCTTTTTCTTCCATTTCTTTTTCTTCTGCTTCTTTTTTTCTACTTTTTCTTCTGCTTCTTCTTCTTCTTCTGCTGCTTCTTCTGCTGCTTCTTCTGCTGCTTCTTCTGCTGCTGCTGCTTTTTTTTCCTCTGCTTCTTCTTCTTCTGCTTCTTCTGCACCTTGTGCTTCTTCCTCTGCTTCTTCTTGTTCTTCTGCTTTTTCTGCTTCTGCTCTTTTTTCTGCTTTTTGTTCTGTCTTCTTCTTTTTCTGCTTCCACTGCTTCTGCTTCTGCGTCTTCTACTTCTTCTTCTTCTTCTTCTGGTTCTTCTGGGCTTCTTCTTCTACTACTTCTTCTGGCTGACTTTTGCATCTTCTTCTGCATCTTCTTCTTCTTTCTTTTGCATCTGCTTAGCAACAAATAGATAAAAATAACATAAAAATCACATGAAATTGCACATAACTACATAACATAATATAAAATAAAATAAATAAAAAATTTAAATAAGATAAAAGAAAGTATAATAACATGAAGCAATATAAAATAAATTAGAAAATAAAGAATTTAATATAAAATTTATTTTGCAATAATACAGTATAATAAAAAATATCATAAAATAAGAGAAAAATGCATTAAAAAGAGAGAAAAAAGAGAAGAAAAGAAAAGAGAAGGAAAGAGGAAAGAAGAAAAAAGATGAAAGAAAATACAAAACGAAAAGAAAGGAAAAGAAAAAAGACAGAAAAGAAAAGAAAAGAAAAGATGAGGAAAAGAAAGGAAAAAGAAAAGAAAAGAGAAGAAAAAAGAAAATAAAAGAAAAGGAAAGTAAATGAAAGAAAAAAGAAAAGGAAATGAAAGGAAATGAAAGGAAATGAAAGGAAATGAAAGAAAAGGCAAGGCAAGGCAAGGCAAGGCAAGGGAATGAAAATAAAAGAAAAAAAGAAAAGAGAAAAGGAAAGAAAACAAAGACATATGAAAAGAAATCCTGCTTCAACCCATAACCTTTGTGATTTGTGTGCTTGAAATTTCTTTTTAGAGCTGAAGGACCCCTGGCATTACAGGCTCAGCCTGTCGACTGATCCCAGACATCAGAGGTGGTCTGCCATGGTATGTTCCCTAACATCCCTCCCCTCTCAAGCCTTTTGACACTAATTTTTATGTTACAGGTGGAGCTTGAGTGACTCTAGTCATACATATCTTTGTTGGAATTGGTGTCAAAGTTTCTCGCTTTGCTTGTAAAGGTATAGACCAAGAAAAATTCAGAGCGCAAGCTCAGCGAAGGATGGTCACACCTTGGAGGCGGGTAGCTTTTGGGATGGAGGTGTGTTTTGCTGTTACGATGAGATTATAATGAGCAAAGTTCACCCAAGGATAGTATTTTGTCAGAAAAGTGAGAGTCTGGGGGCCCATTCCCAGGCATATTTATCAGATTCAAAAATGCTTCACTGCACAGCATTACACACACTAAATAGGTTCTTGTATCTTTGTACAGTAGCATTGTCCTTGACCAGGTACACGTATCCTGGTTACCAGGGTGGGTCTCCATCTCTGGGTCCCATAGTACCTTCCAGTTCCCGTCTTATCACAGAGCCTGGCCGCAGTGTCTCCACGCCGCTCCACCCTCCGTACAGTTTCTCTCAGAGTCGGCACACCATGTTCCCCAGGTGTTGCCAACATCTAAGGTTGCCTAGGGAACTTCTGTGGGATGGAAGCCTTCCATAACCTCCATGCTCCACCCTGAAAGTTTCTTCAATGCTGTACCTTTCCTTAAAATGCGAATATAAATTTAATTTCTAAGTCACCTCCAGCAATAATTCCAGAGACCTGCACTGCAGAGAGCCGCTCTCCTCGATGGAGCAGGAGACCTTACCTACATTGGTAAGGAATGGTGAGGAAATGCTGCATGCTGTATTGGGTTTGCGTGGCAGTGCTTTGGTAGCAGGGGGGGCTACAGGGGTGGCTTCTGTGAGAAGCTGCTAGAAGCTTCTCCTATGTCTGATAGAGCCAATGCCAGCTGGCTTCAAGACGGATCTGCCACTGGCTAAGGCTGAGCTAATCAGCAACAGTGGTAGCACCTCTGTGATAACATATTTAAGAAGGGGGAAAAAAACCGGGAAGCGGCAGCCGGAGAAGAGAGGAGTGAGAATATGTGAGAGAAACAACTCTGCAGACACCAAGGTCAGTGAAGAAGGAGGGGGAGGAGAGGCTCCAGGCGCCGGAGCAGAGATTCCCCTGCAGCCCGTGGTGAAGACCATGGTGAAGCAGGTTGTCCCCCTGCAGCCCATGGAGATCCACGGTGGAGCAGATATCCACCTGCAGCCCGTGGAGGACCCCACGCTGGAGCAGGTGGATGCCCGAAGGAGGCTGTGATCCTGTGGGAAGCCCATGCTGGAGCAGGCTCCTGGCAGGACCTGTGGAGCCGTGGAGAGAGGAGCCCACGCTGGAGCAGGTTTGCTGGCAGGACTTGCGATCCCGCGGGGGACCCACGCTGGAGCAGTCTGTTCCTGAAGGACTGCACCCCGTGGAACGGACCCATGCTGGAGCAGTTCATGAAGAACTGCAGCCCGTGGGAAGAACCCACGTTGGAGAAGTTCGTGGAGAACTGTCTCCTGTGGGAGGGACCCCACGCTGGAGCAGGGGAAGAGTGTGAGGAGGAAGGAGCGGCAGAAACAACGTGTAATGAACTGACCGCAACCCTCATTCCCCGTCCCCCTGCGCCGCTCGGAGGGGGGAAGAGGTTCGGGAGTGAAGTTGAGCCCGGGAAGAAGGGAGGGGTGGGGGGAAGGTGTTGTTTTTTTAAGATTTGGTTTTACTTCTCATTATCCTACTCTGATTTTGATTGGTAATAAATTAAACTAATTTCCCCAAGTCAAGTCTATTTTGCCCATGATGGTAATTGGTGAGTGATCTCCCTATGTCCTTATCTCGACCTACGAGCCTTTTCCTCATATTTTCTCTCTCCTGTCCAGCTGAGGAAGGGGAGTGAGTGAGCAGCTGTGTGGTGATTAGTCCGGCTGGGCTTAAACCACAACACATGCTCTCTACGTCTCTGCAGAGTTCATGCGGAGGGAACCAAAAGCCTTTCTTTCAGCTCGGGCATCCCCAAATCCAAAGGCATGTCTATGGTGCAAAAGCCCTTCTTTACCTAGTCTGGACACGCAGATGAATTGAGAGGGATGCCCAGCAGCTCTGCCCAGTGCGTGGCCACCAAGGGCAGGGACGGCCCGCTGGGCCTCCAGGGCACGGGGACTGCCTCGGGGCCAGCACCGAGGAAGGGTGCTGGGTGGAGGGCGGAGGGCGGAGGGCGGGGCTGTGCATGGCGGGCCTCGTCGCCCCCACGTCACAGGGCCACTGCCCGGCAACGGCGCAATCACAATGCCCTGGGACAGGATAAAAGGGAGCATCGTCCCCTGTCCCGCTGCCAGAGGGCAGCCCGAAGACATCCGAGGGGAAGCCCATGAGGAGACGGTGGAATTACTTGGAGAGGGGGCTGAGGGAGGAAGAGCGGAGGAGGTGGGACGAGGCTGCTGGAGGTTCCCCACTGCCAGGCCAGCTCCCGACAGGGCCCCCTTCACAGCCCATCTGATGGATGAAAATCCTGCCTCAGCCTTCAGGGATCAGACAGCAGCTGCTCAGGAGACGAGAAGAAGCACCCAGGCCTGGAGGTGCCCAAGGCTCTCGGGCCTCTTCAGCTGGATAAGCGGTGGCAAGACCAAGGGAATGCCTTCTTGAGGAGCACTGCAGAGCTCACCGTCCTCATCCTCTGTGGAGCCAGTGGCAGCAGCCATAAGAAATGGGATGCAGAGATGTTGACAGGGTCCCAGCGCTTTGGAGCACCCACTGGTGTCCTGCCAGGCGCGGGAAGGATTTTGCCCGCAGGGTCGATCAGGCTGGGGGCCTTTGGCCACTCTGGGAAGCCCCTGAGGTGGCTCCAGGTTAAGGGAGAATAGGGCTGGGGCATCTCCTGGGAGGCGTGAGCAGCCTGTGGGAGGAGGAGGCAGGTCTTGCTCACATGCTCAGGGACTAGCCGATCGCCAGCGCTGGGGTCAGGAAGGAATTTTCCCCCGGGGCAGATTGGCACCGGTCCCCGGGGGTTTTTTGCCTTCCTCTGCAGCATTGAGCATGGCCGCTTGTCAGGGCTCCTCAGGTCCCTTTTGGCTGGGTCACTGCCTGCTGCTCATGCACCACGAAGACGGCCTCTCGTGCCCTGCAGCTGGGGGGAGGAAGGCTTTTTTCCCCCCACGGTGGGCTAGTGAGTGTCCCCGGGGGTTTTTTGCCTTCCTCTGCAGCGCGGAGCCCGGCCACCTGCCAGGGTTCCTTTGGGCCATTGTGGCTAGGTGCCTGCTGCTCCTGCTCCACGAAGGTGGCCCTCGTGCCCCGCATGCGGGGGGAGGAATCTCTCTAGACTCCCAGGGCGGGCCCCCAGGGTGGCCCCCAGGGCTTGCTTCTCCTCCTCTGTAGCATTGAGCACAGCCCCTTGGCAGAGCTCCTCCGGGCCCTTTCGGCTCGCTTCTTGCCTGCTGCTCTTGCACCTCCGAGGCGCCACTCCTGCCCTGGCTTGCTCGAGCTCTCTTGCCCAGTGCCACTTTGGAGCGGGAGCGAGCTCTGCTCTTCCCTGGGCTCCATTTCCCCAGGGGCTCTTGCCTGCGCTTGGAAGGGCTCCAGGCTCGCTGCACCATCTGGAGCTGCCACTTTTCAGCTGTCCCGGCGTGCAGGACAAGCGGGCCCGAGAGCGCTTGTCATGCGTCACTGGCCAAGAAGCGCAGCGGAGCAGGTTTGGGAAGGCAGAAAGTGTGCTTGTCATCGATACGTGTCATCCTTTGGAAAATACCCCACGGTACCACACACCTCTTCTTCTTCTTGTCCTTTTGTGTGTGGTCGGGACCGATGCTCATAGTTCAAGTTGTCGCTCTTCAGGAACCAGGGACTTCTTGGCCTGTATTCCTGCTGCGACTTTCCGTGGCTCTGTGGCATTCCTTTGCCAGACAACAAGGGCTGTTTTTTTCAAGCTACACTGAAGAATGCATCTGCCTGCTCCTGGCTACACACGTGCACTGTGTTAGCGCTAGTGAGCATTGGCTCTGCAAGGGATTCAGAAAAACAACATAAAATCACATAAAACCACATAATAAGCCTTAAAATAACAAAAGTAACAAACCATAAAATAACATGTCATAAAATAAAACAAAGCAAAGTAAACCCAAACAAAGTAAAGGGAAAAAAACCTAAACTAAACTAAACTGAAATAAAAGAAAAATAATTAATATAAAATACGTACAGTAAAATAAAAACTTATAATAAAACAACATAGTAAAATATAATAAAATATCATAAAATAAGAGGGGAAAATGTGAAGAAAAAGAAAAGAAGAGAAAAGAAGAGAAAAGAAGATGAAATGAGTAAATGAAATTAAATGAGATGAAATGAAATGAAATGAAATGAAATGAAATGAAATGAAATGGACAAGGAAATGATAGAATGAAATGAAGTGAAATGAAGTGAAATGAAATGAAATGAAAGAATAAATTGGAATAATGAAATGAGAAAATGAAAAATAAGGTGAAAGAATGAATCAAATGAATAAATGAAATGACAGAATGACAAATTTAAATTAAAGAGAGAAATGAAATTTAAGAATGAAATGAAATGGAAAAAAGTGAACTCATTAAATGAAGGAATGAAAGGAAATGTAATAGTGAAATAATGAAAAAAGGAAATGACTAAAAAAATTAAATGAAAGAATGAAAATAAATGAAAGACAGAAAATATATGTAAAATTGAAAAATGAAATGAAGAAATATAATTAAATGTAAGAAAATTTCATTTCATTTTGCCATTTCATTTCTTTTCATATTTTCATTTCATGATTTCGTGTCATGATTTCATTTAATTTCATAATTTTATGTCATTTTATTTCATTTCATTTCATTTAATTCTTTTATTTGATTTTTTGTTAGTTTTGTTTCATCCTTAAATGCAATGTCTTTCTTTTCATTCTTTCATTGTTTCATTTTGTCATTTCATTTCATTCTTCCATTCATACTTTCGTTTCATTTTTGCATTATTTCATTCTTTCATTCTGTCAATATTTCATATCATTACTCCTTTTCACTCTTTAATTTGTTCATATCATTTTTTCTTTTCATTTCTTCATTCTTTCTTTCATTTTTTTATGTCTTCATTTCATCATTTCATGAAATGAATCAAAAACACATGAAATGAAACAACAAAATCAAATGAAAGAATGAAATGAAGAATAACATGAAAAAAGGAAATAAAATAAATTTAAATTGAATTAAATTAAAGAAGGAAATAAAAGAACGGTCTGAGATGAAAGAAGGAGTTGGAAAATGAAAGGAAGGAAATTAAAAACAACATGAAAGAATGAAACAAAAGAACGAAATGGAAGAAAATAAATGAAAGAATGAAATTACATGGAAGAATGAAATTACATGGAAGAATGAAATTAAAAATGGAAGAATGAAATGAAATGAAATGAAATTAAATGGAACGAAATGAAACAAAATGAAAGAACAAAATAGTGACACACAAAAATGCACTAATGACAAAACGAAAGAATTACTGATGAAACCATATGGTGAAACAGAATAATAAAATAATGAAACAATGACATAATGTAACGATGTAACGCTATAATGAAATAATGAAATGAAATCATGATACAATGAAATACAATACTTTAATTTCATTATAATGAATTCTTTCTTTTAATTTAATTTAATTCAATTAACTTCATTCCATTCCATTCCATTTTGCCATTTCAGGATTTCACGTAATGTTTTCACTTCATGATTTCAGCTCATTTCATCATTTCATCATTTCATTTCATTTCATTTCATTTTTTCATTTCATGTGGTTTCATGTCATTTCTTTTCATTCTTTCATTTCATTTCATTCTTTAATTTAATGTTTAATTTAATTCGTTCCTTTCATTGCATTTTTCCGTTTAAATTCTTGTAATTCTTTGATATTGTTTTATGTCACCATTGTTTTATGTCATTTCATTCTTTCATTTCATTTTACATTTCAATCTTTCATCTCATTTAATTGTTTCATTTTTCATGTCTCCATTTCGTTGCATTCTCTCATTTTAAATTTCATTTTATTATTTCATTTTTTCATTTCATTCTTTCATTTCTTAAATTAATTTCATGTCATTTCATTTAAGAATTTCATTTAATTTCAATTAAATATATAATTTTGTTTAATTTAATGTTATTTCATTTCATTCTTTCATTTTGCTTTGTCTCATTTCTTTTGATTTCACTTAATTTCATTTCTTTTCATTTCATATTTTAATGTCATGATTTAATTTCATATTTTCATTTCATGTCTTCATTATTTCATGTTATTGTTTAATTTAATTTCTTTTCACTCATTCATTTTATTCTTTAATTTAATTTCATTTCATTTTGTGATTTCATTTCATTCTTCAATTCACACTTTCATTTCTTCATTGGTTCATTGTTTCATTTTTTCATTGTTTCATGTCAGTATTTTTTTTATTTTCATTTTTTCATGGCATTATTTCTTTTCATTCTTTCATTCCTTCATTTTTTTTTTTTACTTTATCACTTCAGTATTACCAATGAAATAAAATAAAAAGACATTAAATGTAATGAAAGAATGAAATTAAGAGAATGAAATAAAAAATTACATGAAAGAGTGACATAAAATGAAATGAAATAAAATTAAATGAAAGACAGACATAAAGTGAAATAATGTAATGAAATGAAATGAAATGGAACCTAAGAATGTATTAGTGACATGAAAAAATGAACTACTGGCAAAACAAAAGAATGAACGACTGACAAAACAAAATAATTAAATAGAATAATACAATAATGAAACCATGAAATAATGACATCATATAATGATATAATGAAATAAGGAAATAATTAAATGAAATAATGATACAACGAAAGGAAATAATTTTTTTCAATTCATTCTTTCATTTCGTTTCGTTTTGCCTTATTTAATTTCATTTCATATTGTCATTTCATGATTTCACTTTATGATTTCATCTCATTGCATTAAATGCAGTGAATGAAATGAAATGAAATGGCGAATAGAAATGAAATTGAATGGAAAAAATAAACTAAATGATATTACATTAAATGAAGGGTGAAATTAAATTAAATTAAATTAAATTAAAGGAGGAAATGAAAACTCAAATGAAAGAATGAAATGAAATTACATGACATGAAATTAAATTATTTTTTAAAATGAAAGGCAATGAATAAAAGGAAAATCTGAAAGGAAAGTAATGAGTGTATTAAGTGGAAGGCTAAAAGGAAAGAATGTAATGAAAGAATGAAATTAAATGAAATCATGACATGAAATGTAAGAATAGAAGTATGAAATGAGATTAAATAAGATGAAACAAAATTAAATGAAATGAAAAATGAAGTGATTAAATAATGAAAAGAAATCGAATGAAATAATGAAAAGAAGTGAAAGGATGAAATTGAATGAACTGAACTGAAATTAAAGGAAATTAAAGGAAATTAAAGGAAATAATGCAATGAAATTCAATGAAACAATGAGATGAAATGGTGAAATGAAAT
This sequence comes from Gavia stellata, assembly GCF_030936135.1. Taxonomy (NCBI): domain Eukaryota; kingdom Metazoa; phylum Chordata; class Aves; order Gaviiformes; family Gaviidae; genus Gavia; species Gavia stellata. The sequence continues at coordinate 172,932 of NC_082617.1, read as the reverse complement.
GAAATAATGAACTGAAAGGAAATAATGCAATAAGATTAAGTGAACTAAAATGAAATGAAATAACGAACAGAAATGAAAGAAATTTAAATGACAGAATAAATAACATTAATAAGATTTAAAAAGAAAGTGAAATTAAAGAATTAAATAAAATAATGAACTATCATGCAGTAAACGAATCAAGGGAAATAAAAAATGAAATGAAATGAAAGAATGAAAAGTAAGAATGAAATAATCAAGTCAAATAATAAATGAAGGAATGAAATGCAATGCAATTAAATGATATGAAATAATGAAAAAAACAAAAAATGAATTGAAAGAATGAAAAGAAATTAAATAAAATCATCAAATGAAACTAAATGAAATAATGAATTCATTAAAAAAAGGAAATCATGAACTGAAATGAAAAAATGAGTTAATGAAATAAAATGAAATGAAAGGAAAGAATAAAATAAAAAATAAAATATAAAATAAAATTAAATTACATGGAATGAAATGAAATGAGAAAAAATAATGAAATCAGATGAAGAAATGAAGGAATTTTTAAAAAATATTGACATTAAACAGAAGACTAAACAAATCAAAGATTGAAATTAAATGGAAGAATAAAAACAATTGAAAGAATGAAACTAAAAAAAGCAATGAAATGAAATGATGAAATGAAATGTATGAATGAAATGAAATGAAGCAATTAATGGAAATCAAACAAAAGAGTGAAATGCAATAAAATAATGAAATGAAATGAAAGAAAATGAAATGAAATTAATGACAATGAAATTAAATTAATGGCAATGAAATGTAAAAATGAAATGAAATTGAAAGACTGACATGAAATGAAGGCATGAAATGAAATAAAATAAAATTAAATGAAATGAGAGAATCTATTTAAAGATTGAAATAATTAAATGGCATGAGAGAATGGAAGAAAATTATAAAATGAATTTAAATGACTATCATGATATGAGTAAGTGAAATGAACGGAAATGAAATGAAAAAATTAAATGTAAGAAAAATTAAATGAGGGAATTGAAATGAAAGAATGAGATGTAAAAATGAAATGAAATAATGAAACAATAAAGGAATAAGAGAATGAAATGAAAAATTACATGCAAAGAAAGAATGAAAAGACTGTATTATATGAAATGAAATGAAATGAAATTAAATTAAATTAAATTAAATAATGAAATAACCGAAGAATGGGTTGAAAGAATGAAATACAATGCAATGCAATGCAATGGAAAAATTATAGGAAATTAATTGAAAAATAAAAAATGAAAAGAAAGAAAGTAATGACAGGATTAAACTGAAGAATAATATGAATGAAATTAAAAGAATGAAGTGAAAGTATGAAATAATGAAATTAAATGAAATAATGAACTTGAAAGAAAAAAGAAATTAAATTAAATTAAACTAAATCATATTAAGTGAAACAAAACTAAATGAAATTAAGTTAAAGAATGATATCAAAGAATGAAGTGAAAAATGAAGGAATTAGTTTAAATGTAATGAAATGTACTGTAATGTAACCGAATTTAATGAAATGAAATTATTAAAAAAGGAAATGAAATGAAAGAGGGAAATTAAAGGAAAGAATGAATTTAAATAAAAGGCATGAAAATAAATGAAAGAATGAAAGAGAATAAAATGAAAGAATGACTTGAAAAATGACATGAGAGAACAAAATGAAATTAAATGAAAAATGAAAAACTAAATGAAAAATGAAATTAAAGAATGCAATGAAATGAAATGACATTCAATGAAATAACATTAAATATTTAAATGAAATTGAATGGAAGAATGAAATGAAACCAAATGCAATGAAATTAAATTAAATTAAAGAATGAAAGGCAATGAAATAAAATTAAAAAGCAAAAGAACGTAATAAGTGTAGTAAATGAAAGACAAAAATGAAAGAATGATAGAATGAAATGAAAGAATGAATTCATGAAATGAAATCATGCACTGAAATGAAATCATGCACTGAAATGAAATGGAAATATGCACTGAAAGGAAATAATGAAATAATGCACTGAACTGAAATTAAACTAAATTAAATTAAAACAAACCAAAATGAAATTAAATGAAAGAATGATATTGAAGAATGAAGTGAAAGAATGTAGGAATGAAATTGAATAAAATTAAATGTATTGTAATGTAATGTAATGAAATGAAATACTGAAATGAAATAATTAAAAACTTGAAATGAAGGAATGAAATTGAAAAATGAATACAGATTAAATGAAAAAATCAAATGAAACTGTATTAAATTAAATTAAGGATGAAATGAAATTAAATGAAATGACATGAAATGACATGAAATGAAAAGAAAGAAGGTAATGAAAGAATGAAATTAAATAAAAAGACATTAAAATAAATGAAAGAATGAAAATGAAATGTGAAATTACTAGAAATTAAATGAATTTAAATGAAATGTAATTAAATTAAATTAAGATAAATTAAACATTGAAATTAAATGAAATGATGTTATGAAATGAAATTATGAAATGAGATTAAATCATAAAGTGGAATCATGAAATGACAATATGAAATGAAATGAAATTAAATGAAGTGGAATTAAATGAAATGAAAGAATGAATTGAAATGAAAATATTTTATTTCTTTATAGCATTATTTAATTGAGTTATTTAATTATTTCATTATATCTTTACAGTATGTCTTTATTTCATTGTTTCCTTATTTTATTATTCTTTTCATTATTTCTTTTTGTTAGTAGTTCATTTTCTGATGTCACTATTTCATTCTTAAGTTTCATTTCATTTCATGCCATGTCATTTCATGTCATTCCTTCATTTAATTTTTCATTTCTTTCATTCATTTGGTTTCTTTCATTTTTTCTTTCACTCTCTCTTTTCATTTTCCATTTTCTTTCATTTTTCATCTCCTTCTTTCATTTCCTTTCTTTTCATTAAATTTCATTTTAATCTTTCATGTAATTTGTCGTTTCATTCTTTAACCAGGGGTTTTACGGCGTCGCAGGGGAAGACGGGAGTCGGATATGCACTACCCCTTCGGCGATTTAGACCGTGCAAGAGAAAAGCACCTTAGAGATGACCAGGAGGCAGCCCTGAGGCCCCTTATAAAGACAGAAATAACTGTCGGGGTGTGGAATTTGGATAAGGAGGTGGGATTCCTGTGCTCAAAGAACCGTTAAGACTGACCTTGGCATCTCTTGGCATCTCTTGTGCGACCCGGGGGAGCGGAGACTCGCCTGCAGATAAGGAGGGGGCCCCGTGGAGGCAGGACAGCTCTGCTTGTGGTCAGCAAAGACAGCGAGATAACAGGAACCTGAATGGGTCTTTGTTTCTTCCAAAGGCTTCGTGTCCCATCACTGACCTTTGCCTCATTACTGGTGAAATGCATATTCCAACTCACACCCTGCATATGCTAATGAAGATTAAAGAGATCATGCTAAACATGTATGACTATAGCACTCGTCTCGCCACCCAAATCATGCTACACATCAAAGATGGGGGGGGGGAACCTCGTAGTTTTTGGGGATGAAAGACAGAGAAAATGGTTGTTAAAGTGGGAGAGAAGAACCTCGACACCTGACGGAGCAGTCGACGGGCTGCGTTCTCTTCCCCCACCCCAGGCAGGGACGCCTCTCTGGGAACGCGCTGCGCCTCCCACCCTCCGGGTGACAGTTATCCCCGGGTTCGTGGATTACTGTCAAGTTTGCTAGCAAGATTAACCTTAATTAGTAGCACTATTGCAGTTAGTGACTTTATCAACAGCAATCTCGAATCTGTTTCTGTCGCTTTCAATAAAATAACTGATTTTGATTTTTGTGCACCTGCTCAGTGCAAGTCCTTTCTCTGGGGCTCTGATAAACGAATCAGTGAAAGTCCCGGGACTCTGACAGACAAATTTTGAAGCCACATTCCTTTTAACGCAACATGAGGCTGATGAGGAACTAATGGAAATAACGACCCACACCGTTCCTTATTCCCCCACCGATATAGCAAAAATTCAGGAGAAATACTCAAGAGAATCAGGAGAAACAGAGACAGAATAAGTGTGGAGAGTCTCGCTTATGGGTGGGGATACCATAATGTTGTCCGAGGAGGTGCCCAGAAGTCACTCAATTATGGACAGAGAATGGGGTTTATGAACACAGGAGGGACTAAGTCTCAGGCAAACCTCCGAAGGATAGCGGGACAAGGGGAACGGAAACAGCAGCATCCCACAGGCCCCTGTTCCCAAACCCATCAAAGAAGGATGCCGAACACTCGGTCAGGATCATAGGAGATGCACTCTGTGCGCTGAAGGCATTGCAAAAAGGATTCCGAGGGAGGTCATGGACAAATTGCCCACGCCTAACCTGGAGGCATTAATCAGGACATGGAAAGGACTCCAGGAAAGCCAATGGCTCCCTCCTATCCTGAGAAAGGCCGGAGTCAAACGCCCTCTCCAACCCACCGCATAGGGACTTGATTGATTTAAGGGGCCCTGGTTTGGGAAACTCCCCTTAACCTGTATGCCTGCACAGCCACCGATGCCCATAGAGGGGAGCGTAAAATTGACACTCGGTGCATTATCCCTTCCTTTTAAAACCGGTCCTCGTTGGACTGGGGTTTCTGGGTTTTTTTCTGTTCTCTTTTAGGAGGAAATATCACAGGTGGTTAGAGAAGACCTACAGTCAAGCCTATAATGAACAGTGATTGTGAGCATTTGCAGCCGGCGTAGATCAACAGGCTAGTAACTGCACAAACCATAGCTGCTGGCTCGCTGATCTTTGCAGAATGTGTCTATTGGCACCACGAACGTTGGTTTGGGGGATCCTTTTCCTCTCCCTTACTGCCACAAGCGGCTGGGGAGATGAGGCCCCAAACCTTGCCTGGGAAATGATAAAGGGCTTTATGAGAATATGGGGGCAACCGGATCAAGGAGTATGTATTACTTTTCCCCGAACAGCTGAAGAGGGACTGAGATTTTTCATGATGCCGGTGAATTTGAGGTTTATTTTGAACACGACTAATGCCACCTCTCTTAGATTTTTGGCAAAGAAGTGGACGACTGTAAACCCTGATAGCCAGGTACGATGGAAGGGTAAGCCACTGATGGGAGGTGACATCTATGAAACATGGAAGGAGCCTCCTAATTTGTCTAGGAATGCCACGTTAATGAATCTGCTCTGTAATGTTACCAGGCCTTTGTTTAATGTAACGGTCCTGTCTCCAACAGAAGGATCAAACCCTTTGTTACGATGTGGCAATTTGTCTAGCAGTAATATTAATTTTGAAAACAGTAATTGTCAGTATCCATGTAGACCTTATCCGTGGGATCCGATGCTCCATTCTCTCCGGAAGCCTGATGCCTTTGAAGCCAACTATACCACAAAGTGGGACCAAGTTGCCGCATCCAACTCCCCAAGGGAACATAAAGGTCTCCAAAAGACGGAACTAATCTGATCTGGGCCTGGTCTGGATCTACTACAACGCAACCGCCCCAAGACCCTCAATTCAAACCACCCATTAGGGGGGCACCCAGTCCTCTTTTTAACTGTACCAAGGTAATGACATGTGACACTGGACCTGGAGATCCTCCTGAAACATGGTTGATTAGTAGGCTCAGGACCCTGATCAGAGATATGTGCACCTGTTGGGGATATGCATCAAAAGGGTGGCAAAATCAAGAGTCACCTTGTAACACCACCAATACCTCCTACATTCCCTCAGGTGGCATCCCACATATGCATTGTCCTATAAAGGGAACCCCCCTGGAGACGGAGCCGCAAATAACTATGGTAAGGTTTGCTGACCATTATAATTGCAAGGCAGCTGTATACACGGCTCCTCTGGGATTGGCTTGGGGATGTTCTGATGGAAAGTTTTATTCATATTTAACATTGGAACAAGATGCAGGATTGAAGTGTGGTGTTGGAATCGCCTCTTTGTGTCCCTCTAGAGTATTTAGTTTCACATCCCACCGCCACAGAACACACACAGAACACGGTAATAACCCCACAGCACGGCCCGGGTGGGCGACACACAGAGTTGAGATACCTGACTGTTATACCCCAGGGATAGTAATTTCTTTAATGTTGGAAAACATGTTTATCCCGTATCACAGAATCACAGAAGCACTAAGGTTGGAAAAGATCATCAAGTCCAACCATCAACTAACACCACCATGCCCACTAAACCATGTCCCACAATGCCACGTCCACACGTTCCTTGAACGCCTCCAGTGATGGTGACTCCACCACCTCCCTGGGCAGCCTGTTCCAATGCTTCACCACTCTCTCAGTAAAGAAATTTTTCCTAATATCCAGCCTAAACCTCCCCTGGCGCAACTTGAGGCCATTTCCTCTTGTCCTGTTGCTAGTCACTTGGGAGAACAGACCAACACCCACCTCTCTGCAACCCCCTTTCAGGTAGTTGTATGTTGGAGAGGGAGAACCACCCAGAGTAAAGATGAAATCTCAATATGAGTATAGTCGTTGTCCCCTTTATTCAAGCTTACAGAGTATATATAGACAGATGCCAAGAACACGCGTCCGCAACAGTTGTATAATTGGCTTACAGCCTCTGTTCACGCGCCAGGGCGGCGAGTGTGATTGGTACAGTGCTCTTGTGCACGCACAGGAACACTTCTCCTCTTCGTGGATGTAGCTCCTTCTTCTTGTTTACCATTCCACTGTCTCTTATCACATCAGGCTTTCAAGGACAGTTAGCGGTTTCCTCCAAGCCTTCCCTCTCATCAGAGACTGGGTTGCTCATGGGAATCAGATCGTGTCCCTTGTTACTAAGCCATTCCTCTACAATTCCCCCTTCTTGTTTTTGAGCAATCCAGGCTTGGTGAGTGAGCTGCAAAATTAACCTTTTTATACAAGATATAGCACACCTTAAGCATACTAAAACAGTAATTATAACTATCATAATTAAGAGATTATATTTAAACAAATCAGCACACTTTGATTTAGTTTGTTCCCATTCATGCACAACCAAATGACCATACTAACCAAATGATCAATACAAATCATGCAACGTAGTAACCAAGTGATTTATACAAATCATACATGCAATTGTATGTCACCAGGCGGGGTTCTCACGAACCACAAGTTATGAGCAGCTTCAAATAACCGGTCCCTAACAAAAATGAATGCCTTATTCTTACCAGAGGTCCTTGTCTGTCCCCGCGAGGATCCGCTGAATCGATGAGTCCCTCCAGAGAAATCTCCGGGGCCGGCCTAGAGAGTCGCCGATTCAGAGGTTCCTGCAGCCGGACAGAGATTGTCCCATCTAAAACTGAAACAACAAAGTCAGTACCGAGCCTGCGATCAGGATGGTTTTCCGAGATGAATAACCTAATAACAACTAGTTTGTTATTAAGCAGGCATTCTTTAATACAGCGCTGGGCAGCACTGGGGATTTGTCCACCATGAGTGCTCCAACGGGTTAGCAAAACACCTCAGTTCATATACAGAAACAAATCATACATATTCATCAGAATTCTCAAAAGGGCAGTCTTATGTGGATGAGTTCCCGGAACTCTTTTACTACCAGATCCACGTATACCATAACCAAGACTGCTGGAGCAGTCTGTCAGAGTTGGCCTCAGGCTCGTGACCTGTTGCTACCACGATGCGAGAAGCATTGTGAACTGAATTTGGTATTGTCCTTCTAAACAGTCATGACACCAATGTCCCGCTAATCCTCGACAACGAAATTCTTGTTGTCCGCAGGTGGCACAGTGCACGTATTCAGTTGTCATTCAACTGGACGGGGTCAATCGAAGGAGGAGGTTCTTTCCATGGTCTAATCCACCACACTGGGACCCACTGTGGACCCTGATCTGTTAAGATACAAGCATAACCTCTCCCAGTCATTTTAACTTCAGCAGGACCTTTCCTTTCCCCGGATATTGGGTCCTTGAACTGTACCCACACAGGTGTCGAGGGCTGCAGGCCAGATTTCAGCCATAAATGATGTATCACTATTGGGGGGGACTCGCGGTCGCCCGTTAAGCGTAAAAAAATTTAACACATACAGCGCTTTTGCAAGCCGTTCAGCTGGACACAGGGATGAGTCTCCCCCTTTTTGTTTTTGCAAAAGCCATTTCAGTGTAGCATGAGCACGTTCTACTGTGGTCTGTTCCGTCAGGGAATGTGGAATACCCGTAGACCTACGGATACCCCACTGGGTACAAAAATGTGCGAAGCGTTGCAAAACATAAGCAGGACTGTTATCGGTTTTAATTTCATTAGGTACACCTAACACAGCGATGGATGCGCACATATGTCTAATCACATGTCTTGCCATTTCACCTGTGTGAGCCGTTGCCCACATAGCCAGAGAATATGTGTCAATGCTTACATGAACATAGTTTTGACGCCCAAATTCAGGAATATGAGTGACGTCCATGTGCCACAATTGTAAAGCATGCAATCCACGAGGATTGACTCCTAAACCCAATCCCAGACCTGTAATTTGGCAGTCCGGACATGATTGTACAATGCCACAGGCATCAGAAACAGAAAGATGAAATTGTCTTGCTAAAACTTTAGCCGATTGGTGAAAAAATTCATGGGAACTCTGGGCTTGCTCAAACAGGTTAGTTTGGCGATTTCCCAAGTGGCGGCAACTAAGTTATCTGCTCTGTTATTGCCAATGGCCAGACCAGAGTCAAACTGATGGCTGCGAATATGCATAAAATAAGGATTGGTTCGCTGATTTAACAAATGCAACATCTGTAACAACAACTGATATAATATTGGGTTTTTCACCTCACGTACCATAGATCGCTCAATCCGTTTAAACAGTACCCACTACATACAAGGAATCAGAGACGATGTTAACAGGTTGAGTTGTCCAATTCTGAAAAGCCCAAACCTCGGCCTTCAGCTCAAACATTTGCAATGAATCTTGCGGATAACCTGTAAGCAATTGGGAATGCCATTGTCCCTGAACACACCAAGTAATAGCGGCTCGTTTTGACTTTTCTCCTGCATCGGTAAAAACAGTAAGCCCTGGGACAGGCGTTTCTGATAATTGCAGAGATTCTTCAAACGCTTGGTCCTGTAACAACGGTAAAAGTCTTGTAGGTGGGTAAGCATTAGTAATCTGACCAGTATATTCAGCAAAAGCGTGTTGTAAAATATCAGAAGAGGACAAAAGCCAATCTAAATAGGATTGCTTAATAAGAATACAAATTCGTTCTGGATCCTGCCCTCTTAAATCAATACTGCGACGCCTTCCCTTTATGATGATATTTGCAAGCAGTTCTATTCTAGTACACACTGTTGTCTTAGGCTGATACGACAAGAAAAGCCATTCTAATAGTATGACACTTTTTGGTGATTGCTGGATTAGGAGACCTAAAACATGGTTCCTACTTTTACTGGAATTAACAATAAGTAAGTGTATAGGTAGGTCTGTAATGAATCGTTGTGACATCCTGCCGATTAATTTCTCGGTTATCTTTTGCAAAGCTTGCTGTTGCTGCATCGATAAAGTTCTCGATGCATCAGCAGATGCAGAAGTCCCTAACAGAGGCATTAAAGCAAAAGCCGCGCAGGCAAGCAAAGCAAAACAAGGAATTCATTCACCACTTCTCGTCGGCAGGCAGGTGTTCAGCCATCTCCAGGAAAGCAGGGCTCCATCACGCGTAACTATTACTTGGGAAGACAAAAGCCATTACTCCGAATGTCCCCCAATAATTTCTGCACATCTGTTAATGTTGTTATCTGCGTGGTCAGCTGCATTTTCTGTGGCCCCACAATACTTTGTGTGATGATCCAACCCAAATAATGCCATGGAGGACCCTTTTGAACCTTTTCAGGTGCAATTTTTAAACCTTTTCTCTCTACCGTAACTGTCAAATCTTGCAATGTTTTTCCAACATCTAAATCTTTCCCCGCAACTAAAACATCATCCATGTAATGATACACGAGCAGGAACTGTCTAAACTTAAGCTTAGAGGATGTGTGGATCCTTGAAACAGGCCAAGCCTGTCCTTCTTACCTGTTGCTGGAAGAAACCAAGACTTGTGATGTATGAAATATGTAGGAAAACTTGAAGTTTGGGATAAATACTTGACAGACTGGTTCATTCTTTGTTTCACATAAGCTCCTGATAGATTTGTTCTTAATTTCTCCTGGAGAAAACACTTCAGTTGCTTTTCAAACCTCTTAATACAAATTGCTTTCTATAAGTCTATTTTGTCAAATAAAATTTTGAGCAGTAAACCCTTTATAACTAACTTTATCTATTGCTTCTGCCTGTTTGTGTTCAGAAGCACTAAGGTGATGCTTTACTTGAGTGCGGAAGAGACTGGGGGGGGTTGAGAATGCTGCAACTTCTGAACTGAGGGTTTTTTTCGGGGGAGGGAGGGCGGGGGCCGGGGGGGGCCGGGGGGGGGGGGAGGGAAGGGCAGGGGCCGGAGGCAGGGAGGGAGGACGGGGAGGCGGGGGGCGCCGGGCGCACGCAGCACGGGCGCACGCGCGGCGGCGGCGGCGGCACAGCCGGGCCCGGGCTGCGGCAGAGAGATGTTCACCCCCTCCCCGCTCCCCACTTCGCGCCACGTGCTGGAGCGGATTTTTTCTTCCCGAATGCCTCATGTCCCAAATCGATGAGCTCAGTAGGTGGCCCAGGTCCCTCCTCCGTTAGAGTTTTCTGAGGAGGCACTTCTGCATGTGTATTATTTCTCCGTTTTGGCTTAGAACCGCTCACTTCCGCTGTTTCCGCGTCCTGCACGGGGCTCCGCGGCAGACTTTTTCTTTCCTCAGGAGGGTCAGGGGTCTCATAAGTTTGAATATCAGCAACAGTTTCGCAAACAGTCCCGGACATGCCCTTCACCACAGGCATACCAAAGAACCGCGCAATAGGTCCCGGCTTACTCGGCGGTTTCAGAGCAGCCGTTCCTGAGCCTAGCATTTGAGCGGTGGCACAGGCTATTTCTTGCTCTGGTTTCATCGCTTTCAATGTTGCTAACACGTCATTCCACAGTCCACGGACAATCTTTCTTTCTTTTTCATCTTTTTCATTCCCCTCAATCGTTTTTTGCCACATTGTCCCTCCAAAGTCCCGCCATTCCGAGACAGAAAACAGCACATGCGTGTCAGAAAAATGACCCCATCGCTGTCCCAATCTAATTAACTTAACCAGCTGCTTTACAGGTGCTTCAATCCCTCTCTTAGAGAGGATTCCTGCAAGCAAGGTGGCCGCAGCTTCTATTTCCATAGCTGCGCCTGAGGGGTGAGGAGCGACCTCACAGACCGGTGTCTGCCGCACTTCTTGTGCCCGAGCAGCACCTCCCTCAGCCGTGGTTTCCCACTCCCCTCCTCTAGCTGCTTACCGCAGTCACGGAGACCTCAGTCAAACTGAACCATCCTCTCCTACCAGATGTTGGAGAGGGAGAACCACCCGGAGTAACGATGAAATCTCAATATGAGTATAGTCGTTGTCCCCTTTATTCAAGCTTACAGAGTATATATAGACAGATGCCAAGAACACGCGTCCGCAACAGTTGTATAATTGGCTTACAGCCTCTGTTCACGCGCCAGGGCGGCGAGTGTGATTGGTACAGTGCTCTTGTGCAAGCACAGGAGCACTTCTCCTCTTCGTGGATGTAGCTCCTTCTTCTTGTTTACCATTCCACTGTCTCTTATCACATCAGGCTTTCAAGGACAGTTAGCGGTTCCCTCTGAGCCTTTCCTCTCATCAGAGACTGAGTTGCTCATGGGAACCAGATCGTGTCCCTTGTTACTAAGCCATTCCTCCACACTCTCACTGGCTAGAGATAAGGGTCTTCCTCTGTGCTCAATGCTTGGCTCTGGTTAAAGCCAGAGACAAGATGGTTACAGCTCTACTTGCAATTCAAACATCCCTGGGACGCTTCCTAGGTGTGGAAGCACTCATGTCCATACTGTTACCCACTGCCAGTTTCGAAGTCATGGCGGCTACACACAGACTGCCTTTGGGAATGCTCCATCTTTTATGCTGACTCCCAAACTGCCTGGGAACGTGCAGGCAGGCTGGGCCAGAGCCACAGGGACTGCTGGCAGCATACCACTACAGGTGACTGGCCTGCCGTGCCCAGGAAGGGGTCTGGTGGCTGTTTTGTCTGCTGGTACCAGCAGCAGGATTAGCCTAGATAGGCCCTTCCAGGTTTAGTTATCCCCTGCGAGCGTGCCAGCCGCTCTGCACCAGGGTGTTGCAGCCTGCAAACACGCCCATGCAAGGGGGAAGACGAGGGGAAACAGGCAGATTTCCCCCCATGCACCGAGAGGGAGCCACACCGCAGTGCCCTGATGCTCTCTGTGCCAGCTCCCCATTGGCATTTCAAAGCCCCTCTCAGAAGAGTGCGCTGCAGGGGAAACTGAGGCACCATGGGTACCGGGCTTGCAGAAAGCTCCATGTGCAGGCAGACCTCATCTCCTCCTCCCTGTGCTGGGCTCTTGTTACCACACTGCCCTGCCGCACTTCCTGGGGGTGACACCGGCTGATCTCACCTCTTCTGGGGGGGAAAGCCTGACTCGCACGTTGCAGCGCTGTCCTGGGGTCAGGGCTCCAGCCGAGGGCAGCACCTCGAAGACACAGGGCTTGGCCTTCAACTCCTGCAGCAGCTTCTGATGCACCCTCACTGGCAAAGGTTTGTCCACCTGAGCACAAAAAACAATTGTGGGAGGTCTCCTTGGTCTGTGAGGACAGACCCTCGGGTCCTGCAGTGCTCTGAGATACTGTCACGGTGCTGAGAGCATCCGCATCCAGACCAGCCGTGGCCACCACTGCTCTAGAACTGGAGGGAAGACATATAAGCAGGGCAGGCAGATGGGGAGGCACTGTCCTTGGAGGAGGAATGGGGGAAGGTGGCAGAGAAGTGAAGCATCAGCTAGTGAACAGGTCCAGGCAAACCAGATTTGCTCTGTACTCTCTAAAGCTTCCTCACACGAGCTGTAGCCCAAGTGCTCAGGCAGCCACAGGGGCAGAAAAGGCAAGAGAGGCAAAGAAAACTCAGCCAAGAAGTTAGGCGCTACACATTGTCTGTGCTTTACCTTCTTAACAGGCTCATTCATGGTGATGAACCATTTACAGGGGACCTGGAGGTGATTGTGGAGCTGCATGGTTTCTTCCTGGCACTGCCCACACTGGACAGGGAACTCCGGTCTGTCCCTGGAGAAGCAGAGGGACGGCACAGTCACATTGGGACGGAGGCGGACGTGAGACGTGGGGCTTCTGGCTGCCTAGTGAAGGACAGAGCATCCAGCTGAGAGCCCAAGTGACATCTACTGCTGTCCCCAACCTGCTGCCTGCCCCAAAAGGTGGTGCGGGCACAGGGAGGTGAGGGACCACGAGGTACCTTGATGGGCAGGAGCACGTCCACCGCTCCCAGTGGCAGGTTGACACTTGGTGGGTTGAAGCACACTTCGAATGTCTTGGTCTTGCAGCAGGGCAGGTGCTTCACATGGTCCAGGTCCACGCTGAAACCTTGAACAGATGAAAATAAAGCAGCTGAGACACTCAAGCGACAGGAAATGTGTCACAAGCATGTTAAGGCCATAGGGGTGTCCTGGCTGGCAGCTCTGTGAAGAAGAGGGCTCTTTGCCTCTCCAGAGAAGCCTGACACTCTTTCTCCCATGTCACCGCTCCAGGAGAAAGGCTTTTCACAGCCAGAATCCAAGGTTCGCACGGTCAAAAGGAAACATACTAGCTGAGGAGCGCTGGTAATTCCTTTATCAGGCATCCCAGGGAAGGATGCGCAGACCTCTCCAAAGGAGAACTTCCAGCTATGATTCCCCTGTGCTGTGGTGCTCCCTGGAAAACAACTTAGAGGAGACACCTGACCAGCCCTCAGACACAGCGAGTCACCGTTTGATGGCACTGCAGCCTTACCTCAAGGCCTGTTTCGGAAGCCTATTTTGATACACCAGAGGACCTCACAGGCTGTTTTCTCAATAAAGGCTGAACAGAAGTGCTGTGACATTATGAACGCCAAACCAAAGTACTTCCAAAACACCAAGGGGCCATCTGTTTGCAATGCAAACCCACTGCGTGCACAAAAACTCAAGATGCTGCTCACGGTAGCCAAGAGCAGAACATGCTGAGAGGTGACCACGGTGATCAGCACAGCTCGCCCCTGCAATCGCGTGTTAGGGCAGCCACAGGCAGGCCAGGTCTCTGGGCACTGCTGGCCAGGAGAACTCAGGCTCCAAGGCACCAAGCAGGGCATACTAAGGAGGACAAAGCTATACAAACAAGCACTCAGGAAAACTCCCCACGTCCAGTGGCTTAAGCTAATCTGTCAGAGACAGCTCCTTCAAGCCCACGTGAAGTCTCCCCAGCACTGGTTACCTGTGTCACACAGGCCACGTCCTTTGGACTGCCCGGTGTTGGTGATCTTCACGATGTGTGTGTGTGGATGTTCCCGAGAACGACATAGCCAAAGTCCAGGATGTACTCGGGCAGCTCAGCTCTGAAAGGAGGAGTAAGGAGAGCCCTTAAACCACAGCCTGGCTACGTTTCCAAGTGGATGGAAGATGCAAATAAAATGGATATTTCTGTATTCACTGCTGTAAAAGCTCAACTCTAGCCAGTGAAACCCAAGCCTGACCACCTGGTAATAAGTCTTTGGTAAGTCACAGGGAGGGTAGGTCCTAGGTTTTATCAGCTACCAATGGGACCTTAACAAAAAATTCATTTGTACTGCTCTGCAACCAGATCTGTCCCCAGAGGAGCACCGGTAAATGCAGTAATCAACACCTACAAGATTCATGGGAAGGTCCTTTGCCAGAGCAATCCCACTCAGGAAAACACCTAAACAATCTGTTTTGCAGAGCCTCTTCCTCCTGAACTGGAGCCTACGGTGCCCGTCCCTCCTCATGAAGGAGCAAAAGGAAGGACCAAGTTACCTAGGCAAGCCCTGCAGTCCCACCAGCACCCAAGCCACCTGATGTAGGGCTTGTCAAGGCTTTGTCAACCTGTGCCGTTCCCGGCTCTTTTTGCTTAGTGGGATCTGTTAGTTGGAACAAAGATGCCAGCTTTGAGTTGCCTCTTTCAGAGGTGGTCAGCAGGGATGCTGTCTGTGCTGTCTGGATGGGCTTGACGGTCAGCACTGGACCCCTTCAGCTCTAAGAACAGAACCCATCATCAGTGGGGAGCTGAGTGCCCAGCTATTCCCAGCTCTGCAGGCACAAGGAGCTCTCAGGAGCAGGGGTGTGCCGCTGGGTGTTGCCCTCAGGGTGCCTGGAGATAGGGTACGGGAGTCCCCACTAACTTGAGAAGCCTCCGACGAGCACGCTGGTCAAAGGCAGTGTCCTCCGAGGGACCGGAGGCGAGAGCTTTCTGCTGCTCCAGGGCGTGTTCCTCTATCAGCACCTGCTCCATCTGCATCTGCAGCCGAGTGTCGAACTGAGGAAAGCAAAGACAGTGGCTGGTTAGCAAAGGTCCTTCCCAAGGGAGAGGCTTGTCTCTGAAAGAGGATCCCACCCTGCTCTTGTTGAGAGGGGTGATGGGGTCCTCCTGTCTCCCTGCTCAGTGTCTCTGACACCTCCTGCTCTCTTAGACAGGACCTTATCTGGGGGGAAATGAACTCCAGCATCTTTGCCTGTCCGGTCACTGTTATAAAAGCTGATCTGGCCAGACAAACAGACAGACAAGCCAGGAACCTTCCAGCGCTCCAAGTATTTGCCTGCCCCCAGCCACTGCCAAAGCAGCTTGGACAAAAGCTCTCTCCAAAAAGGAACCACGACAAAGCTGGTGCCTCTTGGAGACAAACACTGACAGCACGGTCCCAGGGTGCAGTCACGCTGCTGCTATGAAGCTCTGTAAACCTGGCAGGGCTTGGGGTGTGAGCCACAAACACCCCAGCGATGACCTGCGTCTCCATTCACAGAGTACCATAAGTTCAATCACATGAGCATGGTCTTCAGGATCTCTCCCTGGGGTAGTCTGGAAGCTGGTGCATCTACAGGAGGGACAACTACCAGAGGTGGGCAGCCCCCGGGGCAACGCTGAGCTGATGCGTGATCATGGCCAGATGCGGGCAGGGAGGTCCCAAGTGCCAGCAGGGCCCCGGGAAGCCTCCTGCAGGGTGCAAGGGGCCCAAGTGACACGGCAGGAGGGTGGCACGTGCCAAATGGGGCAGCAGTCGTTCTCACCACGGTGCCCGAGTTGTCCGTGGGTGGCTCCACGGCCACAGCCTCCCCCAGAACCACTGCTTCATCCCTCTGGCTGTCTTAGTCCATCTTTGCTCTTGCCTCTGAGGATCTTCTCATACTGTTTGTTTCCTGAAGGAAGAAAACATCCACAAATAGAAGTGTGGGCACTGCACCATGCCCATTTAAGCTGGGAAGTTCCACTCCCCGGATGCTGGCCTCTCCCAGAAACAAACCCCTCGAGCAACCTATGCTGCTACTCCTCTCTGAATCCTGATGTTCACTCCCACCCATCTTCCTCCCCACAGAGGAGCATCTCATCCCCTGCAATGCGATGCAAAGCCAACCCTGACAAAATCCCTGCCAACCCGCATTACAGCTTTCCCAAACTTTTCTGTCTAGGCATCATCTTTGCAGGTCACCAACAGATACGCTGGCAAGCTCTGCAGTATGGTTCCCGGGGCAAAGCCCACATGGGCTCGTCTGCTAGACACTCAGGAAGCAAGCAGAGGGTTGAGTGTTGGTCTGACAGCCCTGAAACCTCCAGGCTTGCGGGAGATGGGTGGGAGCTGCCCTATGGGCATATGATATGACATGGGGGAAAAAGCCAGGGACCTACCTGGGGAGCAGACAGGCAGTGCTCACCTTTGGTGTTCCTGGGCAGGTCCAAGTAGGTCCGGGGAAAGACCCCCTCTCCTTTGAGGGAGATCTCTTTCGGCTCCAGGTGACCCACTTGGACCTGAAAAGTCCTGCAAAAGACTCCCGGCACTCCTGGCAGGTAGTAGACTTTCAGCACTTGCTCCTTGCCTGGTCCAATGTAACCCTGCAGGACATGAGAGAAGAGGGAGGGAATGCAAACCAAAGAGGGATTGGTGGAGGGATGGCTCAGACGATAGACACGCTGAGAAGAGAAGGCAGGTTCTCAAAGATAAGAAAGCATCAGACAACATCGCCTTCTAGCTCTCTTCTACCCAAAAGCTCAAGTCTCCTACACCAGGATGCACTGTGTCCTTCAGAGGGCCTGTAGGGATGCATTCCCACAGCACAGACTGCCCTGCGCTCAGCAGGAGCACAGCTCTTCTGCTAACGGTGTTTACCCTCTGCTAGCAAGAGCCAGACTGAAGAAATAAAAGCTCTTTTACCAGCCGCTGTGGAAGATGAGTGAAGTGCCTGTGCTCTCAGCAGAGCCAGCAGCAACCCTCACAGCACGTCGGTGGTTCCCAGGCTGCTGTCGAAGGGCCTCACCCCTTATTAACGACCCCAACCAAACATCTCCTGCCTGTGCGGTTACACCGAGGGTGCATGAGCCTGTCTGGACTCACGATGACCTGCAAACATACATCCCTGGAAACGCAGGAGCAGGGACTAGGATGAGATCTAGGGAAGAAGGTGTTGCCAGGAAGGTCACCTCCTCTCCGGGCTTCCAGAAGGACTGTCCGATCCCCGGGCTGGGCTCACGCCAGCCAGGTCGAGAGCAAACTCAAGCAGACGGCAACACAGCTCGGGGTGACAGGACACAGCCGCAGCTTTCCTCAGCTCGCCCTCTGCACGCGGGGCTGGACCCTCGGCTCCCCGCTCCCCTCCACGCTGCAGGGACAAGCTACTGAGCGGGACGGATCCTGCCACTTGGTCCCCCGAGCCCTTACTCCAGCACACAACACAGCTCCAGCGAAAGCGAGCCCTGTCAAGCTGCCAGGGCTGACAACGCTGTTACAGCAACAACTGCGCGGGTCCGAGCAGAGCTGTCTCTTCAGAAGCTTGCAGGAAGAGGGCATCAGCGTGTCATCCCTTGTAGGAGACAGGCATGAGGGAACGTGAAAGCCTTTTGGCTTCCTCTTCCCATTGCAAAAAGTGTCCAAGATAGGAACACTGCTTCAGCTCAAAGACATCCATGCAGGACTGAGAAGCTGGGATGGTGGGATGCTGCAAACTCCTCTCCTTGCTATTCCAGCCCTGCTCCTCCCTGGCCCCCTCACTGCCCCACAAAGCTGCTGCAGAGCAGCAAAGCTGGAGGAGTGAGGGACCGGTACAGGGGCTGTTACAGTTTCTGGACAAAGAGCGTCATGCCCAAGCCAGAGAGTATTGAAGTCTCACCCGGTCAGTGCTGGCAGGGGGCAGGCAGGGTTTGTTACAGGCATGGATGAGGACTAAGTCCTCTCCGATCACACAACCCGGGTACGGTGACCCTCGGGAGAGCCTGCACCGGCCAGCGCCAGTGCCGGCACAACCAGAGAGCTCAGCAGCTGGGGTCCGGAGAGCTACCAAAGCACTCGTGCCTCCTGCCCGTGGCTGCTGAATGACAGCAGAGCCACCCGCCAGCAAAGGCCATTCAAGGCAGTCTATTAGGACCGCGCTTGCCTGACCTTCTCTGCCCCCCAGCAGCAATTGCTTACAGCCCTCTCTCTCCTGGCTGCTTTTGTGGGTTTTTTCATGGCTTTTTTCCCTTTTTTCCCTACAACCCTCTCCTAGGCAGCCTGACAAAGGGCCAGGGTTAATCGCTTGTGCTACCTCCGTACTCACCGTGCTGGGCACGACCAGGGGCACGCCGGGCAGAGGGCTGTCGGCAGTGGCCGCGCTGGGGCTGAGCACCGCATAGGTGAATCCCACCTTGCCGCTGTTCTGCAGGGTGACCTCTGCTTTGGTGACTTTGTTAAACAGCTGAAGAGAGGACAGAGGAGCGGGAAGTTACAGACACAGGCCTGATGCTGGGAATCTCCTTCCTCTTTCATTGGCTTGAAAGGAAATGAACACAGCGCAGCAGCAGGGACCGCAGAGGACATATGGGCACTTGACTCTCCCGGGTTAACCCGGGGAACCCACAGCTGCTGGGTACCTCTTAGCCCGACACAGGAACAAATATTTACGGCAGCACGGAGGTGCAATAACAACCATGTAAAGACCAGTAACAAAGACACCAGGGGATACAAGCCCTCTGCGCTTTAAGGCGTCATCGAACAGCTAGCTGAAACAAAGAAGGAGGCATCAAGGCACTTCAGAGGAAAAGCCACCTGCATACAAGTACTTGCAAGCAAAACACCAGCAAAAAGGGAGACAAATGGTGCAACACATGCAAGACCAAGAGCTGGAAGTATCTGTGGGGTTTTTAACCAAAAAGAAGTGAAGTGGGGATTATTCTGGGACATTCTCTCCAGTTTCAGCGACAGGAAGTCCAAGTTAACTCCCTCCCTGGTTTCTTTTGTTGATTAATCAAGAGCACTGAAAAAGAGCATCTCCTTGCACCTCAGGCTTTAGGAGCAGATCAGTGTGTGGATGTCTCGGGGCATGTCCCTCTCGAGATCACTGCTGGGATCCTGCCTGCCCCAGGAGGCAGCGTTAGTAACCTTGAAGAGGAGCAATTCCCAACTTTGGGGCGGATGGAGATGGCCATTAAAAACCACCTTGGATGCAGGACGTATCACTCAAAGGTTGTACTTCCAAGCCATACAGCTGATAAAGTAGCTGGGAAGGGGAGAGAGCCCTAGACCTAGGTGGGCAGCAACCCGACGGTGATGGTTTCAAAGACTGCTGCCAAGAGAAGTGCACAGTACCTTCCGCCCGCAGTCGATCTCCGTGGTGTCTAGGAGGTAGTCGATGAGCGAAGCCTCCCCACTCAGCGCGATCTCGTAGGTCGGGCCTCCCTCCACCTTGCACAGCGCCGTGACGCTGGCGACGATGTTTGTGTGGCCAAAGAAGGTGAATGTGACCCGCTGGCTCTCGCCCGGCTGCAGCACACCATACAGCGGCAGGATGTCAAAAACCTGGAGGGAGGGGAGGAGAGATCAAGATGTCGAGCATCCAAATTGATGCAGAAGAGCCGTGGCTTGAAGCAAAGGGCAGACATGACTGGAGAGGCCTGCTCCTCAAACACAGGCAAAATCATCCTCATCTCATCCTGCATCCATGACACTTTCCAGTGGAGAAACCATGGGAAAAATCTCCCATACTCACCAATTAATACATTCATTAATACACTACATCAAAGTAACTTGGCAGGTCTCTTCTCTCTCTCTCGCCCATTTGCATGCTGCTCTCTCAAGATGCCACAGCAAAATTTACTGCAAAAATTTCCTATCGACCACTTGATTAGTAACAGCAGGATGAATAATGCCCTCCATAGGTGCCGCACAGGTAACGTCCTTGGCCAACCCTACGACATGTCCTGCACGGCTTCTCCAATGACCGGTTGATTCAGCAGTGCTGTGCGACGTGCTGGGAGGGCTGTGACACCACTCTGTGAGCAGCTGAGGGCCACCAGTGGGAGCGAGGGCTACATAAGCAAGTCAGATTCCCATTTACCTCCTCCACTCCCAAGGCGAGGGGCTCTGCCTCCATGAATGGCATCAACTCCTTGATCTTCACCAGGCTCTGAGTCTCTGCAGCACCCTCCATCTCTGCAGCGCCTTCCAGCTCCGCAGCAGTGGACGGTAGCAACTGGAAAACAAGCACCATGAGCTGCAGAAAGCAGGCTGGGTGAGACCACTCTGCTGCAGGCTCCACCACCTCACCAAGCCAGGAGCAGCTGAGATGGGACCTGGGCGCAAATCAAGCAGGGGTATGCCCATGCCATCAGTTGAGCATGGGTCCAAGCCCACCCACAGATGAGACACGGGCTCCATCTGCACTTCCTACACGCAAGCTGGCATGAGGAAGCTGCGTGCGCCCCACACTGAGTCCTGGCAGAGACCTCAAGGGTACTTTGCACCCTTGTGCCAGCCCGGCTTTGCTCACTCCTGCCCGAGGAACACACCGAGAACCCCATGCCGGGACAAGTTTGGTTTTCTGTGACAAAAAGAGGAACACAACTGCAAGTGAGACGTATTAAAAACAGGAAAATAAGGACTTAGAAAGTGCTCAGCACAACTATCCTGTTTCAGATGGTGCTTATGTTTCATCTCACGCACTCATCAGTGCTGGAGAGCTGAGGATCTCTGCTCGGTCATTCTTCTCCAACAGCGCCTTCCTGAAGAAGGCAGCTGAGATGTTTTTCTGTCTTGCAGCAGCCGAGAGCTGGTATTGAACCTCAAAGGCTCCGTCTCTCAAGAGGAACCTCATCCCTGGGCTTCTGACCCCTATTTATAAAAGAGGGCTTTGTGACTGCTCTTCAAGTTTAAGATCACCCCCTTGTTCACTAATGTCAAGAAGTGCTTTGTGCTGTGGCCTTGACTTCAGCAGAATCTGCAAGACTATTTACAGGACATCCTTGGACCTAGTCAGAGGCTCCATCTCCCCAGTAGATAAAGCACTGGGGAGGGAAGAGTTTCCTCTCATCTCAATGCTCTTTCTACTGTCTCCACATTTTCAAACTTAGCAAAGCTTTGCCAAGCGTATATTCCCAAAGATGCTAACCCACATCTTTCCTAGGCCTGTGGTCTCCCACCTCCCCACGGAGGTTATATGGAGATTGCCTTGAGAGAGTGACACAAGCAGAAGACCAAACTGCAATCTAGAAGCATCCTTTGAATCCAGAAGAATCCTTTGAAGCAACTTTGGATCCTACTTAGACAGGTCCACTTGTATTTCCCTGGTTTACTTTCTGGGCATACATGGCAACAAAGCAGGAAATAAAGATGATTTCATGCTTCTATCCAAAAACATTCAGCCACACTATTCTTTACATCTACAGGCTATCATTTCTCCTGATTCAGAAAAAATGTGCAGAGTTACAACATCAAAACTGCTGATATTTGAATGTAAGCAGGTGCAGCTCCCCTCCTTGAACTTCATGTCAACACTGGCTCTTTCAGAGCCTCTCGGGCTCTCTTACACCCTTTTCTCAACAAAGTGCCAGCTCCTACTAGTACCAAGGTCAAGCTCCAAAGCAGCGAGCTTCACCAGGAAGGTCAGCACATCAAAAGCAACTTTGTCTGCAAAGCCTTCTTTTTATAAAAAGTTGTCTCTGCGGCCATCACTGCAACACCGGCTCTTGGGGGAAGGCAGAAGCGTGAAAGCGGGTGGCTCCAGCTGGGCTTGAGAAGGTGCTACATGCAGATCAGTACTTGGTACAGCTTGAGACGGAAAGGAAACTGGAAGCCCTCACATCATGATGCAGATAAAAGCCTCCTTTGATGTTGTAAACAAAAAAACCCCAAACCAAACAAAAACAACAAAAAAACAACCCCAAACCCAAAGTGAGTCAGGAGAATCTGAGTGGCCTTCTCCAAGCAAAACTATCCTATTTCTCCCTCCCCAGAAGCCCCGTGTCCAGCCGCTGGCCCTGATGCCCAGCCCGCTCTCAGGGCATGTGGCAGCAGGGCAGCAAAAAGGGAGGTTGGCACGAGCACGGCTTTTTGGTGGCAAGCTGGGGGAGGCAACGCAGGTGGTAGGTGCAGAAGAAAATCTACCTTTGCTTCCAGGGAGTCCTCTGCAACTGCTGGCTCCTGGGCAGGATCCCCTGCTGCTGCCAGGGCTTTGGCCGGCTCCTCCGCACCCCCGTCCCTGGAGCTGCTCTCTGCAGACGCTGAACGCTCCAACTGGCCTTCCTCCTTCCTTGGTGGTTGGGCTTTGATGAAAAATTTAGGTGCTGGAGGGCTAAACCTGGAAAAGAACATAACTTTGGTCACGAACCTGCAGCGGGAGGGAGGGGAGCCTGCACCAGCGGCCCCTTGGCAGGATGCAGCCCCTGGGTGGGCACTGGTGGTGTGAGCTCAGTGATGGGTCTGACCCAGCAGCTCCGAAACCAGGATGGAGCAGGACAACGCTTGGGGCTGCCCAGGGACGATGCTGCTATAGCGGCTGTGCAGGCAGCTGGCAACTGGCTGCAAGGAGAAATGGAAGAGGACAGAGGCTTGTAGGGAGGTAAAAAGCGCAGCAGGAAAGGAAGAGACACAAACTGTGCAAAAAGGTGAGGCTGAGATGCAAAGGGGCAGATCTGGACCGCGATAAGCCAGTACAGACCCACCGGTGCTCTCCTGAAAGCACCCACCACCACGGACCATGCCTTCCTCACCCAGAGGGCCAAAGCAAGAAATTTTGCAGCTCTACTACACCTTTATCCTGAATATTTCCCCTGATAATTACCCGCAGCCGTAGGTCACTACGAGCAAGCAGCGATGCTGGTGGCTTTCTCAAAGTGTGATCAGGCAGGAGCAGGGGTGGAGCCCGCAGCCTGCTGTGCCCTGACCGGACAGAGCCCAGCACCGCTCGGGGCACCCACGAAGCCCAGCGTGGGACACCCTCGCACGCGCAAGGCAACGTGGAAAGACACGTTGAGCAATTCCAGGCAGAGACTCGCAATTAAGCAGCCCATTGATCCCTGATGAGTGCCAAAGCAGCAGCGATTAGTGCTTTGGGGAAGGAAGCTCTGGTCATTTTTAATCAATACACAGCAAACGCCGATGACAACATTCAGCTCCCTGCTGTGCCACAGGTATTCCCCGGTTGCAAAACAACGGCTCCAACAGCACCTCGCGCTAAAAGGGCAGCAGCTCTGCTGAAAGAAGGTTGGAACCGACGTGGCACTTACTGACAGCGTGGTTACCTCCCCAGCAGTTTATAAACGCAAACCGGTTGAGGACCAATTTGGCAAATGATTCACAAAGCAGTTCAACGGCTCGTTTTACAAACAGAGCTGAGTTTATGGTTTGACCAACATCTCTCAGGAAAAAGTAGATGGTATAACTTTTTCAAACGTTCCCAGGTGACTCAGATTATATTCCCCGTTTTAAATCGCACAGGAACTCTGCTCCTATTTCTAATGCCACACACTCGAACCATGCCTGCCTGTCACTGTGCCTATTTGCAAGTGTTCCCCATAGGCAAACAAGGCAGATTTTTTTACAGCAGTCTGGATGCTTCCTTCCCAGCTGGGAATTTGGTGCCTTTACTGACATGCTCCCAAATGAATATTTCTCCTTAGCTTTGTAGCTTATTATTTAAGGCTGCTTTTCTTTTCTGGATTAGAGGCTCTGCTCTTCACAACCCCCAGGAGGTCTCACCTGACTTGTCCTTCCTGCAACCACATGCAAGAACAAGGCTTGGCCCAGGCGACCTTCCCCAAACAGGGACCGTTGAGCAGTGGTGCTCTCACCCCTCCCCAGCCCTCCCTCTGCCTCCTGCTGGGACCCCATGGGGGACCCCAAAGACGACCGCGGCACTGTCTGCGTGGAAGAACAAACCAGGACTGGAGGGGACGAAGGCGTTCGCTTGCCCCTGCAGAGCATCACCCATCTCCAGGCCCATCTGCACAACCTTCGCTCCTCTCATCCGAGGCACCTTAATATGTGTTGGGGTGCACCGATGGGTGACCAAACTGCTCAACACCTCCAGCAGCCACTAACTTGGGCATCTACATAAGGATGAAATAAATTGAGCTCAGCTGCAACAGCAGTGCCTCTGGGCAGCCTGCAACTGAACACTACTTCTCCTGGGTGAGCAGGGACATGCCTGCAGCATGGGAGTACAAATATCCAGGGCCAGGAGCACCTAGAAGCCCTCCAGCTACGCACCAGGCCACGCACCAGTTCAGCGCATGAGCCTGGCCATCATCACAGCGGCTGTCCCAAAACTGCTACCTGTGAGCCATCCTAGCGAGGAAATGAAACTGCGGCTCTTAGAGTGCTTCTGATAAATACTGCGGGTTAATAACAACTCCTGAGAGTTGTTAATAACAACTCCAGCTCCTTTGCAGAGCCCCATGAAATCTCCCTGTGAGCTGAAGTCCTCCCCAAGCTGCAGTGCTGTAGAGAGCTAAAGGGTTCCCCCCACTTTGCCCCTGCCTGCCTCCCTCTCTGAGTCAGGAGGTGTAGATTTATGGTGATACCTCCTCAACATCCCAAAGTCCTCACCTGGGCTGTTTGAACACAGGGGCCATACTCTCGTAACCCAATTGCTACTTGTTTGTTGAGTGGGCAAAGACAATCCACCTGCTTCTGCGAGCAGCACGGCAATCTGTCAGAGTTCAAGGATCATCTGGGCAATGTTCTTGGGCATATGGTTTCGTTTTAGATAGTCCTGCGAGGAGAAGGGAGTTGGACTCAATAAACCTTATAGATCCCTTCCAACCTGAGATATTCTATGATTCTGTGAATCAATGCTCCTGGCAGCTACGAGGGCAGCAGGAATGGTGGTTCTTCACACTGTGGCTATTTTCAGGGATGAAGAGATGGGCCAGCTGGATGAGAGATGATTTTTTCTTTTTTAACAGTGTCATTTTATCGCACCACGGAATGGCTCCTCACCTACAGCACATGGAGCTGGTGGCTGTGGCCAAAGAAACCATTGGCAAAGAAGCCATTGGGGACCACAACACTGGCTTTGGCCAACTGACTTTTAGAGGAACAGCAAGCATTGCTTCTACTCCACGCTGGGACAACCTCCTGCCTCCTCAGTGATACAACAGGAAAACAGCACTGGCACATGCCGGGCAGATCCCACCCTTTCTGAAAAAGAAATGCGTGATGATGTCTTGGGAAATATCTCCCTGACTGGTACTCTCCTCGTCTGCCTTAAACCAGCCAGTAAGCCGCAAGGGATCTGAAGCCAACCCAAAACCCTTGCTGTCCATCCACCATCCCAGTATTAGCCTCTCGAGGGGAAAGAGGGGCTGTACAGAAGGAGGAGCATCAGCTTCACTGTCCTGGCAGAGTCCAGCCTCACACAGGACAAAATCCCCGTTCTCTGGAAGGGTTTTTGATGTAAATCCCTGTCTCGGCAGCAGCCAGCTCCGGGCGGATGATGGGACTGGCAGGGAGCTGAGCTCTCCATCACCTGTCTGCTAGCAAGCACCTTGGACTAGAAGGAATCAGCACAAAAATCCCCAGTGCAGATTTATACCCAAAAACATGTGAAGATTTGACACAGGGATTCAAATTTGGCTTGAGCTCCCACTCCTAAGAGCGTAAAGATTTCTCAGCTCCCCTGTGAAGACAGGGATGCACCAGCAAAGAGCACAGCAATACTAGAAATGACACTCTTGGGCAGAGTGATGCCAGTGGGTTCAGACGGGTTTTCCCTTAAGGAAAGCTGCGTGATGCAGAGCTTGCAGGATGTAGGAAAAGTGTAATGGGTGAGAAACAGCTGGAGAGATTAAGAGAAACGAGGTCTGGAAAAATCAACATTTTGTTTCATAAACAGTAAAGCTCTGCGGAGACGGGGCCTTGAGCAGCAGCCCAGCAGCAATTAAAGCATGAGCCATCCAGGCAGCACGGGCGTAATGGCATTTATAGGGAGAGGGATGCTGTTTGCAGTGCAAACGTACCTTGGGTTCCCACTGTGTGCCTTGGGTAATGAAGACGTTCAGAAAGCAAAGAGAGAAGTCGGCTGCTCCCCAGGTTCCCTAGCTGAACATCGCTGGCAGAGCAAGAAGTCACCTTCCAGCCAGCATTTGCCGGCCAGCTGTAAAACCAGAAGGCAACGCCCGTCCAACCTCAGCCCACTCAGGGCGTGGATGACACATGGACATCTCCCAAGCTTTGTCCTGATGGCACAGGACAAAGCCAGGGAGAGAATCAGCTGCCTGACAGCACCTCAGGGGGGATGTGCAGCGCTTTTCACCCAAGCAATGGGTTCTCCTTCACCTCCCTTGCCCTAAATCCACGCCTCCAACACCCTGGGGCTGCTCCCCCATCTGCCAGGGCAAAGGAAAGCTCTCGGGGTCTGTCACGCTCATACAAAGGAGGAGGCTGAGCCTCAGAAAACCCAAGTGTAATACTTGAAGTGATTCCCACGCAGCCGTTCTGGGCTCCAACCTCCGTCACCATGGCCCAGGTAAAAGTCCTCCAGGTGCTCAACACTGAAACCGTTGGTCAGAAGCCCCGGGGCAGCAGAAGCTGTCTCAAACCTGCAGCTTCCCAGCAAATGAGCTGGGAAAAAGCAGTGTCGTGCTGGAAGGCACAGAGCTGGAGGGGACATGGTGAGGGTCACCATGCTGAAGGTGAACGTAGAGAAGAAGCAAGTTTACAGACACATTTCAAATAGGAAATCATCACCCTCCAACCTTTGTTCTGATAAAGCATCACTGTACCACACCTAGTATACGGGTTTATGTCTCTAATACAGACTTGGTAACAACATATGCTCACTCACTCCTGGCTCCAAACCCCTCCTTGGCACTCACTGTATTTACTTTTTAACCTTTCCGGAGGGGAACAGGTCGCAAATTTCCCCAAGTCTCCCTTGCTTCAGCTCCCCAGTGCCTCTGTCCATGAGTACAGAGCCTCTCCGTAAGCCGTTCACGGCAGCCGGACTGCCACCCCAGAAGTAAAGCCTGCCTGGCATCCAGCCCTTGCTCCAAGAGACTCCGTCTCCAAAAAATAAGAGGCCACTTCTCTGTTACACCGAGCAAACCGCTCCTCGGCTGCTGCCAAACCACACGCAGCTGAAGGACACCTTCAGCAGCACATTTCCATCACGACTCAGTCCTCCTTTTCTGAGTTACCCATGGGATTGAAGCAGGAGAAAGAGCACCCATAGGGCTACCAAAGCCCAAAACATACTGCCCCAAGGAGCTGATAGCACTGCGGGGTGAGAAGGGGGGATGCTCTACTGTCACCCATCCCAGACTCCCTGCCATCAGGGGCATGGTGGACATAGGCATTTTGGATGTATATTCTCGCTGCTCATGTTGCTACCTCTCCCCTCCGGTGGCTGACAGAGCACTGCTGTCAGATTTTTGCCTTGCACTGTTTCTCACTCTCTACGTTTTCCATTTCTTCCTTCTTATAAAACCAACAACAAAGCAAAAAAACTCATCAAGTATAACACAGACTTGGGGTTGTGGGGGTTTTTGTCAGTAACAAGGCTGGGATCTGGCTCGCAGGGTCCCTGCAGTGCAACCTGCCAGGGGACATGGACGGAGAGAGGGCAGAGGCATGAGGAATTACTAATGCTATAGGAAGATCCACTTGGGTGGAGAAAGACTGCTGGTTTGTTCAAAACAAATTGGCTGAAAAATCCTGGACGGACAGGAAAGAGTCATCTTCTACATGTTTAGCCCAACAATCCCTTTCCCCAAAGAATCTCCTGGCAATTCATTAGGCTGGATTTGTAGCCAAGACTCTCCCACTCTCCAGAGACGTCAGATCAACACATGGAGGGGGCCTGACATGTGCCACGAATGTGCAGAGCCCCTGCTGATCCATCCTGGCACACGGAGCGCAAGGCGTGTGTTAGCTCTATCCCAGGGAGGGAACATGGCTCGCGTGAAGGGGACAAAGAGGTGATGCAGGAACAGCAATGCTCACAGGAAATGACAAGACATGGATCCTTAATAAAGGATAAAAACTCTAGAGAACAGCTAAGTTTGGGGGTGAGCCTTTGGCAGCCTTTGTCACAGGTCTCTAAGAAAATCCTTGTATATCCCTTGGATTTAATGTCTTCCTTTTGATGGGAATCCCAAACAAAGCTGAGGAGCTGGGTACTGCCCTTAGAAAGGGGGACAAATCTGTCTTTCAAGAAGAAACCTTTAAGATAAGAAAGATGATGGAATGTTTGAAATTGACTCCAGATCTATTATCTCCTGCTGGGCCATTCTGGAGATCCTTTCCAACACTGCAGAAAACATCTGGGTGCAAAGGCTTAACTCAGCTTTGAGCTATCAAAGGTCCAAGAGATAAGGAGAGCCTATTCTCACTCTGTCTCTAACCACAGAGAAGAAGAGTAACCAGGAGAGATTTATGGCTCAGCAGTGTCAGAGAAGGGGCATGGGTTGGTGTGAGTTGGGCATGTCCAGCCACACAGCAACGGTTGGACTCTGCTGCTTCTATGATTGCTCTGCTCAAAGTCGCAGCAGTGACTGAAGAGTAAGGAGGAAAAAATGGGTTGAACAATTAGAAGAAAAAAGAAAAGAGATCTAAGCACACAGCATCTTCTGCAGGCAGAGAAACAACACTTTTCTCTCCTGGCCAAAATAAATGTGTGTGTGTGTCTGATTGACGCTGGGAGTCTCTGATGATCGGCTCCAGCAAGGTTAGATGTATGGACGGTTAAATTCTATTGATCTCACCTTCATGGGACCTCGTGTTTGATTCCCTCAGTGTCAGACTGAGTGACCTTGATCGGACAATTTAGAATACCAACAGTGCTTAATGTGGACCAGAAATAACATCTGACATGTTGCCCTTCTGCAGGGCTCTTCATGAGCAATTTGAGGTGTGAATAGCTTGGAGACAGTCTTCATTTCCAGCTCTGCCACAGAGGATCACATGGTGTCTGCTGAGGGACCCAGAGAGAGTACATTACTGCTTAATTAAAATGCAGAGCAGGAAAGGGAGCTGTTGTAACATCCACAGTGCTAACGAGCCAGCAAAGGGGCTATGCCAAACCCTTTGGAGACGAGGCTGCTATCCTGCCAGATGCTCCGGACCCTCAGCTGCTACCGACTCAGCAGAGCTGGGTGACTCTGCGTCCACTGGAAGAATGAGCACCTGCAGGCTCAGGTCCAGCAAAGCCTTTTTAGGTGGAGACCGGGGTAATTAAAAGCTGAAAACTGATTCAGCATTTACATTTCCAAAAACCTAAACTGGTTCTAAAAAAAGAAGAGTCAAGATAAACAGGCAATCGGCCAACAAGTGGCTCCAGAGGAAATTAATTCCACACAGGCTTTGCTGTAATAAGTTTGTTTCTCTTACTATAAAATACATGCATTGTTCTATCATCAAAATTAGATTTTCCCTTTAGCTGGTAATTAAACCCTAATCTCATTTACCAGGAGATGACAGGGGCCTCCAAGCAGAGCTTACAGCCCTGCTCCTCTTCCCCTGCCCACCTCTCTCCACCTGCTTTTGCAGACTTTCCTCTGCATTTTAGGGTCTGTTCTTGAAGGTGCCGTGCATCAGGAAGGGCCACACTAAAGACTTCTTGTTGTTGCTTGCCAAGACCCAGCTGTGAATGGGCTACCCCAATGCCCAGGTCTTCTCCCCCAAGCCCTCCTCATAGCCATAGCTAATTTCCACTTCCCAGTAGGTTGTCTCCTCTGAGACAGATCCCAATGCCCTAAACAAAACTGTTTATTGAGGATCTCCGGTATTTGTAATAGCAGCACTTCAATGCACACTGGCTAACTTTGCTCGGTTTCCTAAGGCATTATGGAAAACCCATTTGCTACTGTAATCAAAACTGCCCAGACTAGACTTTTGTACTACGTAGAGAGGCCACAGCAGGAGGAACTGCTAGAAATGTGTTTATAGATCTGCTCCAGCAGGACTGCACGATTGGCTTGGAAACCACAGACCAGTGCTGGGTGGCCCTGCTCCCAGGGGATGTTCAGACAAGTCCTCCCACCAACACCTACAGCTGTACCCGAAGCTGCAGCAGAACCTGCCATTTCGCTGGAAGACACTAAAGAGCTGTTTGGCGAATGTAACGTGCAGTTGAGCAGATGAAAACTCACTTCACCAAGGTGGTAATTGCCTCAGGCCACGAAGGTCTGAGAAAGCAGCTTTCCACACCAGCTTTCCTGGAGAATGCTGCCTCTTTCCCAGCATCAAACTGGTGGAGATCACCTATTCCCTGCGCATCTAGCCTGACCACAGCTGGTAGGTGTTCTTTCCACAAGGGAAAGTTGAAAGCAATTTGTCGGATGCCAGGCAAACAGCTTGGTCTTTGCAAAGTACAAACAGGACACCGGGAAGAAGAGCTTCAAGGAGAGGGTAGAGGCGCACATACCTCATCTGGTTCACGTGGCTGTCCATCAGGAATGACCAGTGGTACCGGACAGGAAGTGGGCTGCAGTTTGTCATCCTGACATAACGCACAGCTTCGGTGTCATTCAAGAGGCACCCAAAGTCCACGGCCATGGTCGGGAAATGGAGATTGGGGAAGTAGACTTCTCCCCGAACGGTGACCTGCTCCTCCTGAGGGTGCTCGAGAAAGCGTATCTTCAGAGCCTTCTCTGCTACCCAGATATTCAAACCCTCTTCATAAGCAGGGTTAAATCTGATGGAGAGATGAAGTTCCTCTCCTATCTCCAGCTTCATGGGCTGCAAGGAGATGAAGAGTATTAAGCACCAGTGTGATGAAGTCCCAAGGTCTGATGGCATGAAAATGTAAATATTCAACGTGTGACCCCAACGTGGCCTTCTCAGTTCATCCTTCCTTTTCTTTACAGTGTGCGCCTGCCCGCAAGCACCACAACACTCTGGTCTGAGACTATCTCACGCTCATGCCTCTGGGCTCTGCATCCATACAAGAGGGAAAGAAAGATTGTCCTCCTGAATTCTGGACCCACAGAAGCTATACGCTGAATACATAACCAAACCAGCACTCTGGCAAGCCAGGGCCTTTTGCCCCAACTCTAGAGGAACATCTTTTTCCTCACAGCACAAGTGCAACGGCATTGCAGCCTCACCCTTGCAGGTGCTAGTCACTGGCACGGCACAGAAATGGTGGCCGTGCCTACCACAACACGTTTAGCAGAGTCCATACCCAACACCTTCCACCAACAATGGGGCAGGTGCCAGGGAGTGGATGGAGGAGCATCCTCAGCCTTCCTGAAAGCAGGGCTGCCCTTGAAGGGAGCAAGCTGCTCTTGAGGTTATCCAAGGATGGCTGCTGGAGAGCTAGGATGGTTTCCAGGAGACACCTTTACTACATGGCGTGCCCAGACCTAGTTGCACGCTCCCCTCTCCTCATGGCTTAGAGCCAGGACGCATTTCCCCAATTCAGATGATATTTCGTTTCCTTCAGCAACTCGTTTCAAATCTGATTTAGTTCAGGCCAGTCTACTGCTGATTCTAAAGAATAAACCTCTCTACCAGAGGACCTCCCAACAGAAATGCACCACCACACTCCTCCCTCTTCAAACCCCACCAGCATGAAGGTCCACGGCTGCTCACCTGAACATCTGCGGGGAGGGGCTGCCGGTCCGCATCGCAGATCACGAAGGGTTGCTCCAAGGCCAGGACAACACTGAGTGGCAGGGAGGACATGTTTTTTAATGAAAGAGGCTGGTACTGAAGAGTTAGGACATCACTGGGTTGCTACAGAAACAGGAGACAAGGAAAAAAAACAACCTGAAGCGGCCACGGACCTCCTTCCCTTTTCTGATGCATTTCAAGGTTTTCAACCCCAAAAGAGCATACATCTCTATTTACTATTTTTATTCACTTCTACCCTTCTAGAAAGGTTTCCTTGAAGTAGATCAGATGCTTTTCATGTTTAAAAACTACGGCATCCCCCGGGGGACAGGGAAACAGTCTCACGTACAGATGGGGGGATAGGACCCCGAGAGGAGGCAGCTGCTTGAACAAGATCAAAAGAGAAAGTGAACCCAGAGCTTTTGTCTCTGCGTGGTTTATATAAACTAGACAGGCTTTGGGAAACTACTTTGGGGTGTATTGACATCAATCAGCTGCAGCTTCGTAGTACTCGATAAATCAGAGCATGTGGCATCAAGCAGACCACAGGCAGACATCAGGCAGAGCTGAAAAGCTTCTAATTAAATCTGAACTCCCTGCTCACAGGGTTTTGTGCTTCTCTGGAAGCCTGGGAACCAGAGGAGAGACCTGAAAACACAGAACCTAAATAATGAAGTATCTTCTCTTTTTCAGACACCTCACGGGAGAGGGAAAGATGATGCAGGAGTCAGGATCCAGAGACTAGAGGGCTCCTGCTTTGTGTTGATATTACCGTCACTGCAGCTGAAGGACATCTGCGGGTCCTTTGAAGAAAGTGAGGCTTGGGGAAATGCAAAGAGCATACCAAGAGCAGAGAAGGCAAAGAGAGACAAGACATGACAGTTTTCCCTCATCAGCCTGAGGAGCTGACAGCTCTCTCAGTTTTTCTCAGCTCCCCTACAAGATCAGTGTTCAGACTTCACTGTGCCTTGAAGGAGGATCCTCAAAAACCTCCCTTTATACTGAGTACAGAAACTGGTGTCTCTCTACAAGTGGCCACAATCCCCCTCAGCAGAGCAGCTGTAATCTCAGTTTTACTTCGGTGAAGTTAAAAACCAGTCCCATCCCTGAAAACGTCCTCACTTACTTTACAAAGCACCTCAGGAGGGGTGAGGAGCAGGTTTAGCATCACTCAGCTGCAGCTCTCTGCTCTCCCACCTGCAGCCCCAGCACACGAGGGGGCTGCGCAAAGCCCACGCTGTTCTCGTGGGTCCCACACATCTCACCCTCTGCCCTTGGCTCAGCAGCTCAATTCTGTATCCACATCAAGAAAGGCCGAATACGGCTGGTGAGACTGTCCCCAAGCCCAGAGGAGCGAAATAATGATCTTGGTGTTAATGGCAAAAGCTTGGTCCTGCTCAAATCAATAGTCAAAGCCCTGAGGACTCGGACAAGATATTTAACTTCCCCCTTTGAACACAAGCACACACACCCCACGGGCTCTCAGTCATCAGCCAAGCTATTCAATGCCAGCATGCAATCCGCAGACTTACCTTCTCCACCCGGAAAGTGATTTCTCTGGAGGATATTTGCAGAATGGGAGCAACAAACTCACAGGTGACATCCACTTGCATGATCTGTGCCTTCCCTGCCTTGCTCCCCACCATGGCGTGACACAGCAGCCGCTCCTTCACTACCTGCATGCAAGAGTCACACGTCACCCAGCGGGTGCTAGCAGGGCGTCCAGAAAACACCCTGCATTTGCTAGCCACCCGACCGTGGACATAAAGGATTTTGATAGCCTGGATAAAAACTGTGCCATGGGATCTTGGCCATCAACCATCAACAGGTATTACTGCCCTAAAGTGACAGTCACTCGTCTCCTCAACAGCCCCCTCTCTTTCTATGCTACACCCTATTTATGCTGCACTCAAACATCCATACCGCTACACCCCAACATCCACAAAAGGCACTTGAGTCACGTGCTGTCTACAATCGTAATAATCCCTGCCCCAAATGATGCTTGTTTTGATGTGCCCCATCGCTAAGCATAATCCTTACAGAAAGCTGTAGGAACTGATTAAAAACATATATAACTATATTAAGGGAAACAAGTGGTAGAAGGGCCAACGCCAGCAAACCCTCCCTTGGAAGCTTAGTGGAAAGGATACATGGCAAAAACCCAAATAGCCAGCCTGCCTTCAGGTAAAGAGGGGATCACTCATTCCTAGGCTGTACTGTGCCCTCCTAGAGCTGCTTTGAAAAGAAATCTCCCTAGGAAAGAGATGTCTTGCACTCCACATGAAAACCCTCTGCTGAAGCTGGATGCTCTTATGTTCAAGACTTTTTCCTGATTTCTCATGGTTTCACTTTCCCAAATTCCTCCCGTCATTTCTCATTCTTCCCTCTGGTACAACACCACAACCCAACAACTCCTCGGAGTCTACAGCCTCCAAAATCATCTGTGCTGCACGTGCAGTGCAGGCAGTTGGGCTTCTGGCCAACCTGAAGAGAATTAAGTTCCCAAGACCCCAAGTAAGGTGGAAAGACCACTCCCAGGGTCTGGGCTTTGACTGCTGTCAATTATAATGATCCCTGGGAAGAGGCTCCCACATGGGGAATGATCATTAGAGCTGACACACCCTGTTCGGTTTTTTCTCCTCCAGGACTCAGTGCTAGACAAGCCCTCTGCTTACGTTTGTCTACAGAGGAAAAATGATGCTGCTCCCAGACACTCCCTCCCTTCACAGGTGGTTTGTTTTGCTCACTGCTTCCCCCAGATAGATGACCTTGCATTTTTTAATCCACTTTCTGCCTGTGCCCCTAGTGTAAGTAGAACTTATTTCCCCTGCCCTTCCTTTCTGCCTCAGCACATGACACCTTATAACCTGCCCTTGGCCCCTGAAGTAGCAATACTTCCTTCAGACCCCATTTTGGTGTCAGCAAGTTGGGTTTATGGTAGCTCTAGAAACACAAAAAAGGTGGCCAGCAAGAAAAGCAACTGATGCTGCCGTGGTAACTTGTGGCATTGAAACAGTTTCTGGAAAGTTCTTGCTCATTTTCGCAGGCAAATGTCAAGGGGCTGCAAAAGAACTCCCAGTGGATGTGATCTGATGGGAAAGGCTCAGCCCTCATGGGGGACCTCACCTGCGGAGTGCTGGAGAAGCCTTCCAGGGTCATCTCCACAGTCTTGCCCGGCATCAGCTCCATCCTCAGAGGCCGAAGCTTAAACACGGGGCAGGCAGGTTTGGGGTTCTGGGCGGAATCTTTGCCCTTGGTGGTACCAATGGCAGGGAGACGATGATGCCGGTGAAACGGGCTGAAACCTTCTGTTGTCCAATACAGGTACTGGGTGCGCCGCCCTTTATTCGTCATCTTGAAGTGGTAGCAGCAGGGGTCCAGGCTAGAAGAGAAGCAGAGATGGAAAATGTCACGGGAGCTGCCATTTCCCAGCGATCACCCAGCTTCAGCACCCTGAAGGCATTATCCGACTGCACACTCAGCAATAAAGGCACCTCCAAAAAGGCTGACCTAGCTCAAAGCTACAGCAAGAGCCAGACCTTGGTTGCCCCGAAGTTTATCACCATCCAGCAGCTGCTCTGGTTGCGTACAGCAAGGAAAAGCTTCTTGAAGAACATTGTGGTGGGTTGACCTCGGCTGGATGCCGGGTGCCCACCAAGCCACTCAATCACTCCCCTCCTCAGCAGGACAGGGTGGGGAGAAAATAAGATGGAAAAAAACTCGTGGGTCACGAGAAAGGCAGTTTAAGACAGCAAAAGCAAAGGCCGTGCACAGAAGCAAAGGAAAAGAAAATATTTATTCTCTGCTTCCCATCAGCAGGTGATGTCTAGCCACTTCCCGGGAAGAAGAGCTTCAGTACGCTTAGCAGTTGCTCCACAAGACAAATGTTGTAATAACGAATGCCCACCCTTCCTCCTCCTTTCTCTTAGCTTTTATTGCTGAGCAGGTGTCGTATGGGATGGAACATCCCTTTGGGCAGTTTGGGTCAGCTGTCCTGGCTATGACCCCTCCCAAGATCTTGCCCACCCCCAGCCTAGCGGGGAGGGGGGAATGTTGGAGAGACAGCCCTGGTGCTGTGCGAGCACTGCTCAGCAGTACCCAAAACACCGGTGCCTTATCAGCACCCTTCTAGCTACCAATACAAAGCACAGCACTATGAGGGCTGCTATGGGGAAAATTAACTCCATCTCAGCCAGACCCAATACAAACATCATCTCAGTTGCTGCAGACAGAGCATCACCAGCCTTTGGGGCTTAATAATCAGAGTATTTTTCCAAGGGGCTTCCTGCAGGTCTCGCTGCATCAGACACTGAGCTGGCCTGGCCTGGCTGCAAGTGGAGGGAGGAACAGCTTTGCTGCCATTTCACCTTCCCCTTGGGAGCTGCTGCCTCAGGTGGCTTCCTCCAAAGATGCTATTGGGGAGGCTGCAGGGTATACAGACTCATCTGGTGACCTGGGCACCACTTGCCTCACTGGTGGGATCCCCCTCATCCCCCCATCCCTTAGGGAGCAGCCAACCCTCATCGCCCCCAACATATCACCCTTTGCCTCAACAGTGCAGCTGGGTTTGTGTTTTAGGGAGACAAATGCACTCTGAGAACGCAGGATCAACAGAGGTTTTCCCAATACGAACACAGCAGCAAGACCAGCTCTGGCTGCTGAGGGAATGGAGCGACAACCAGAGATGAAGAACTAGAGCTAGATATAAAGCCAGATGAATATTCAATGGAAATTGATTCCTTCAGGTAAAGAAACACTAACCGCAGGCTAGTCTGGAGTCATTATTTTACCCTCTATAAAGCTGAGCATGACCAGGAAATGAAGAGTTCCTGGAACAGTTATTGTCTTTTTGAAAGGTACAGAACGTGTGGCTTACAAAATGCATGTCTGCCATAAGCAGCTAAATACAAACACACAAGCATATACTATAGAACAAACAAGTCTGTGGAACAGACTGTTAAAAAAAAATAATGAGGTTTACAAGTTTAGTATGAAATGGTGTGTGTTGTGGAGAGCAACGGATGAAAGCTCGGAGCAGCTCTGGGGAGATGCAGAATTTGTGGCTCTGGGAAAGCCCAACTCATCGGAGATGTTACCGGGGTCCCACCACAGCTCACTCGGTGGCAGTTCTGCAGCCGACACCAACGGCAACAACTCCAAACAGAGCCTGCGGGTGAAGGGGGGCAGAGCACAATGACATGAACCACCCCAACATTGTCCCCTGTGTTGTGTAGCCAATCTGCGGCTGCACAGAGCACAGGACACACTGGGCAATCACCAACCTCCCTGCAACGTCCCTGCTGATGCGGATGGCTTGTGGATGCATATTTAAGTCCCTAAAAATCTATCCTAAATGCTTAAGGTAGGATTAACCTGCTCTTTCTAACCAAAAATGTAGGTATCGGAGCACTGTGGACCCTCTTTGCAGCCAGGGAAAGGAACAGGCACCTGGAGAAGATGATGCCTCTCGCCCCAAAAGGTCTCCAACACAAGGCAAGCAGCACTTTGCAAAGGCTTATTTTCCTCCCCTGTTTAGAAGGACGTGCCTGGTTTCAGACACACACGGTAGCATCAACAAATCCCCTCCTCCCAGCCAAGCTCTTTCAATGAATACTCTCAATTTATCCCACCCAACCTCAGCAGACCTCTCCTCCTCTCCCTTTCAGAGCTGGGCCTGCAGCCACCCTCGCTTGCCCGTGCCCCGGGCTGCTGCTGCGGTCTTGACAGAGGAGACAGGGAGGAAAGCAGGCAGGAGTAACGAGGAAAGAGCAACTACGTCTAACAAAGAGCAGCCTGGCAGGGGAGCCGGGGATGACGACTGAACTGAGGCATGATACAGGGCAAAGACAAATTCTGCTCCTCCTCCAGGACTCCCAGGCAGAGGGGAAATAAAGCAGCACCATTACTTTAGTCGAGGAGCTGCTAACAAGCTACCTCCACGGTTTTCCGCTGCTGCAAGATGATACTCCACAGTGAGTGAAAAAGCAAGCCATGTTATTGCAAAGGGAAATATGTTTATACTCGTAATGTAGCGTTTTCCAGCCGGAGGCTTCGGGGACCTGCTGTTCTTCCTCCGTATCTTTATTTGATGAAGTGAGGAAATAAAGGTATTATAAGTAAGGGCAATTCAGTGACAATTTAGCAACTGGTGTCCATTTTAGTGGCTTTTGAGGGCATCTAACGTCTTTCAAATGGCCATAAAATGCTTCTAAAGGAATTCTTGTGGCTTCAGTGAAACAGAGCCAGGACCTTGAGCACGGAAGGAGAACTAGCCTGAAGGACTACAGCAAAACTCCTCCTGGCTGAGCCCACGGCAGAAGCGGGAGCTGAGAGGTAGCCTACCTGAAGTGGCGTCCCAAGTTGAGCTCCGGACCAAAGGGTTTGTCGGTGACAATGGTGGTGCCGATGCCGACAGCCCAGACAGGGATGACATAGGAACGGCTGTTCTCTATGAACAGGTTCACCTCGTCCCTGAATTTCTCCGTGTCATCCAAGTTTGCGATGATGGTCACAGACACCTCGGTCTCGGGGGGGATCACTCCTTTACTGGGTTCAATCCTCCAGCGCGAGCGTTTGCCAGCCTGCAAGACAAGCCAAACACTAACTTAGCATGGAAACCATGGACCCTGGTCTCTTGAGGGGTGCAGGAAAAGGAAGGACTAAAGATACGAGGGTAAAAACCAGAAAGGCTTCATTTCCCTAAATCTAAGCTACGGTGTCTGCAAACAGCAACTATGCAGGAGCTTATACAACCTGTAGTTTACCCTCCTTTAACAGACTCACTTCATTAACCCCGTTTTGCCCAACCCAAGAGATGCTCATCCTCAGGAGAAGGTTATTCCCCCTCCTCTTTTGGTCTCTCTTTTGGAGTGCGCACCAAGGGAAGCTACTTTCTCTCTCCTGCCTTCCCAACCACGGTGGCCGGGTTTGCATCAAGGCTCAAGGCCAGAGGAAGCCAGGACTGCTCAAATCCCACCGTGGCAGCCACGTGCCTGGGGGATACTGCTGAGAGCCTGAAGAATAACTCTGCAAAACCGGTTGATCAAAACCCCAACACCAAAGTCGTCTCTCCCAGGAGTTAGGCAGTGCTTCTCAACAGCCCCTGAAGGACTGAAGCACTCGGTCCCCACTGATCACCAGCTGCAGCGAGGTGTCCCACTGTCCTTGGCTTTGAAACATTCAGCTCTAAGTGTTTACAGCAGGGCAGTAAAGAACTAAGCAGAAAGAAAGGGCAAGACATGCCCTGTGGGCATGGCCGGGGCTTCCCAAGCATTCTCCTCCTCTGGTTTCTCATGCACCTTGCGCTACGGATGGGGCAATGAGGGGGCTGGACCCCCAGTCCATTTAAAACCACAGTTGCAGGGAGCAAGCTT
Source organism: Gavia stellata (assembly GCF_030936135.1). Lineage (NCBI taxonomy): Eukaryota > Metazoa > Chordata > Aves > Gaviiformes > Gaviidae > Gavia > Gavia stellata. Next base: position 133,654 of record NC_082617.1, on the reverse strand, counting down.
GCAGCAGACAAGGAGAAACGCATGCAATGTCCCCTGGCCAGCATGAAATGCACTGGGATGTAGATGTACGGCTTCAAAGTGTCCATCACGGTGTTAGTGGCACACGCACCCCACAGTTCAGTGCTGTGTTTGGGACGACAGGCACTACTCACCCAAAACACCGCAGTATTCTAAGAGAAAAGGCTTTTTTCTTCTTTTTTTAATGAAAAGCAAGGATGAGCTTGCAGGCCTGACATGATCCAAGTGCCTGATCCAGGTGAAGTCAGCTTGAGTTTCCATCTGTCAGCCTGGTGGCACTGAGCTCTAACAGGACACCAGCCAGCCCAAGGGAAAAGAACACCAGAAAACCAAGCAGCACTTCAAAGTCATGGAAAGCATTTTAAATAAGCCCCCCAAAACGACCTCTGCTAACGAGGGTAAGACTAGCGGGAGGACAGGGAAGCAGTAACTTGCTGAGCATTCAGGGTCCCGGCAGCGTGGGGAGGTGCCCCAGCTATGAAAACTCCTTAGGCTGACTGCAGGTCAGGTCTGCATGCCTGCATCCCAGGATGGAGCATGCCAAAGGCATCAAAATTATTCCAGGCACTGGCAAAACTAATAAACTCAGTTCCAGGCTCTTCAAAGCCTTCCCTCCCCGCAGCCTGCGCAATTCGCTCAGATAACAACAAAATCGCGCATCAGCCAGAACAAGAAACAGAATCACTAAAGCAGCATCCTTTATCGGCACTGGTTTTAAGTTTATCTCCTTGGTTTGCTGTCTCTCCATATGACCATTTCTTTAATAAAGGGAATGTCATCAAAAGCTTGAGATAATATGCAATGAAATCAGGAAACGAAACAAAACCTGCACTAAATGAGGAGAGAAGCAAATATGGGAATGGGAACTGCACGTTCTCTCCTTGCTTACACCAAGTTTGACCAAAACTCTTTATATGCTGCCTGAAAATCACTTGATTCTCTCCAGGGAATCCCAGTGAGAAGATAAACAGGAGCAGCTTTTTTTTTTTTAATAAACAAAACATGGTCTCTTCTGCAACATCAGCTCCAGTTGAACCTGAGGGCAGCTCATCCCTGGGAAGGTGGAAGGGGATCTGCTCCCCAGGCACTCTCCTGAAGACGACAACACATCTGGCTGGATGACCGCTGCTGGAGACCACGCGGCAGTGAGCTCCATCAGGAGCACAGGGCTCTGGATTAGGGAGGTCAAGGATCCCGTCAAAGGAGACAGGACCCCAAAATCAGGAAACAGAGCACCGTCACTACAAGGGGAAGTCCCAAGAAAGCTTTCCTCTCTCCTCCCTCATTACAAGGCACCAGGAAAACACCATTTGCCTCCCTGCGGTAGCGCATAACACACCCAGCACGGTGGTTATGCAGGCAGAAGAAAGCTGCCGCTGATGAACAAAAATTGCACCCTAGGCCTTGTCTTTTCCTTCCTGATCACACAGGTGTGATACGCAGCTGCCTTCTGTGATGCTGAGACATGTCATTCTTGGTAGCCAAATAAAAGATGCCTGAGGAGACAGAGTGACAACAAACAAGTAGGAAACGATCAAACAAAGCTGCTTTTTTCTCTCTGCCTTTCTGCAGGGAAAGCAAACGCTGCCATTAATCAATACAACTCTTTTGCACTTGTCAATACAGCAAAAATCAGACACTTAGGGAAACAGGAAAAGAAGATGACAGCGGCAGCAAGGAGGAGAAACGGCCACTTTTTTCAGCAGGTCGCATCAGCCCCCAGCTAAGCTGCAGCAGCTCCTTCATGTTGACCTATTCCTCCAGTCTTTTTTACCACAAAAAAGGCAAATCCTCCCCTTGCGGGATCCACAGGATGCTCTAACAGGGCTGCCTGGCAGCTGGGAAAGCAATCTGACAAGGAAAGGTACGTCAGACACACACAAGATTCAGTGGATGAGCAGGGGATGACACGCTGGCCCCAAGGGTCACAGCCCTGCAGCTACCCCGGCAAGCAGGGATAAGCCAACCAAGGACTAGGGTATGAAGTCCCTACACTCCACTACAAACCCAAAAAGCCCCATCTCAAGGCACAGCTTTGGAGGGGTTTTTTATTTCCTTCCTTCTGGTGGCAGAGATGCTCAGTGCTGCTCCCCACAACTCATCCGACAGACACAAGAGGGGTACGGGGAAGCCTGTGCACGATGAGGAGTACTCCAGGTAATTCCTTAAGTCTCTATCCCAAAGTGAAGTTTTCCAAAACAAACATCTCTGCTTGCTCAGATAATGCTCTTTTCTCCCATAAAGCAAGAAGAAAGCTCGACTTGACAGGAACAGCAATTTGCATGTGGTGGCCATCTGCATTACAGCATTTCCCTTTTCTGTTTTGAACAAGACACCAGCCTTTTATTTGCCCTGTTGCTGCCCCTTAATCTAATCTCATTCAGGTTGTTGAGTTGCCAGTCAGCATGCTGTAGTGTTGCTGATCCAACACTGCTCTGAAAATTTCAATCAAGAGCTCTTTCTTTCGAGTGGGGACCGTGATCTAGAAGCCTAACTGCAAAGAGCCAGGGTTTTGAGATTAGCCATCAAACGGGAAACAGGGAAATCCCAGCTCGCTGTCCTGCGGCAATCTCCAAGCAGGAAATCAAAGCAGCAGCTTTGGCATCTTCGAGAACACAAGACTTGGGTTCAGGGGCGCAAATGAATGAAGGATGCCCAGGTCACCCACCAGCTAGGCTAAGGGACGGCCGGAGGCAGTTCTGCTCTCAGAGCTACATGTGCAGGTCACCCTGACACCCGACTGCATCTCAAATTTTATCTCCAAAATTATTCAGTCCCCTCTTCTTCCCATCAATAAACTGCCAGGCAGCCTAAGGCAGCAGCAAAGGGCAAAACTTCAACCGAGGCAACAAAACAGCACCAAAGGAGGCAGCTGCTGAGGGCAAGGGAGGAGCTGGAGCACACCTCGCCTGCCACGGTGCTGCTCCCATCAGGCAGGATCAGCATCACCGTCCTGAAGAGTCTGAAGAGCCCTTGCTGAAACGGCTGATCCAGCAGGTTCCCAGCACCTGCCTCCTTGAACATCTCCAGGATAGCAGCACCTATCCTCAGAAGCTGAGATGCTCACCATGGGGTAACTCCATGCTGGGGAGTCAGCAGAGGGGCTATGGAACAGCAGAGGCCATCTTTGCTGCAGGGAAAGAAACCATCCCTGAACCACCTCATATTACAGTTCGAGTTATTGATTAGCACAATATTTGCAGAGATCGCCGGGAAGCAGGATGGGATTTATTGCCCAGTCCCATAAGTTAGGGCACTGAGGCAATGGAGAGGCAGATATACCCCTGCAAGCCCCCTGGCTACACTGCAAGCTGCCCAGGGGAGGGAGGGAAGGCATCACACCCCGATGGCAGGACCTAAACGGAGCTCTGCAGGTCAGTCTTGGGTACAAGCATGCAAACCCCATCATTTATACACCAGTACCACCCATCCGAGGTGGCTTGCTCTCTGCAGAGATGGAAAGCAGATTTTCTTTGTGGAGCCAAAGAAAGCTGCCCTGGGAATCCCCCACTTTGAGGTTATGTTGATGCTCCTGGGCACAGAAACTAGAGCAAACAAGCTGCAAAAGCAGCAAGAGGGAAATTCAGCCTGGGTTAACCAGCCCCAGAACTTCAACCCACCTAGCACAGAGAAGCACAAACCCCCTCCAAACCCTGTTTTCCTGCCTCGATCCCCCCTCCAGTGGGGAGCACATCCCACCCAGCCTCAGCACCCGAGCCCTTCCCGCCTGCATCAGCCCCGCTCCCCCTGCCAGGGAAGCAGCCAAGCTCTCCTCCTGCTAGGCAGCTTGTCACACTAGGCAGCCTCCATGAATTAAATAACCTTCTTCTGCAGCTAGTCTCCAGACATGCTCTGCAACGCTACGGAGTCCACAGACTCCGTCGCTACACCACCCTTACAAGCATATCTTTGGGCAACAACCCAGCTGGGGTGACCCCCAGTAGGGGTGAAACTCACCTCACCACCAGCAGTTGGAGGACAGACCTCACACCCTAGTCTCTGTCGTCAGCTGGAGGTTGAGGCAAAGCAGATGCAGACGGAACAGGGAAACCACAGGGAAACCCATGCCCTTTCAGGAGCAAAGGGCCACAGGGTTCCCTTCATCGCCTAGAGCTCCAAAAGCATGACTCTCAGAGCTAAATACCTTCCACAAAACAAAGGGACAACTTGTAAAAGTGATCCAGACTCATTTCTGCTCAAACATCTATGCAAACTCTCTATTTTACTGAGGGGTTCCCCAGAGAAAAACGCCCCCAGAGCCAGGCTCCTCTTCCCGTGTTGTGATGGAATATCTCCCTTTCTCCCTCGGGGAGCAATATGGAAATGTTGCATAGAAAGGTCAAGTCACAGGCTGCTATGGACCAGTCATTTTTGCTGGAAAAGAGCCCCACAGATACTTACCATCTCTGCCCAGAAGGATGCAGGGATGACAGTCTGATTGCAGAGGCGGAGAGTTTGGGAAGCATCTTGTAAAACTTGGATACGGCCAAAATTTATTTTACTCGGGTGCACGGAGACAACTGGTCCTTCTCCAACGCTCACTAAATGGATCTTCTGCTCCAGGAAGCAGGTAGGAAAGATCAAAAAGAACAGGGAAAGTTGAAAAAGATTAGACAGCTCTAAGGGTACTCCTAGACTGAGGGATAACTAGGGTGGTTTGAAGTTTTCAGTGTGGTAAGACTGAAACAGAAGGCCTGGAGCACGTGTGGGATCTGGAGCCATCCCATCTGAAAGCCACAAGCTCCCGGTATCAGGGGGTAAAGAAACCCGGTTTCCCACGCTTGCTTTTTCACACCTCCTCCACACTGTTAGCTCTCTTCCCTGTACCCTGTGCCTGCTCCCACCCCTCTTCCTGCTCAGTCTTGCTCCAAACCACCCTCCCTGACTTCTGCTGCTGCACAGCCCCACTTGGAGACTAACTTCGTTAACACTCCCAAAGTGACACCTGTGACAACCAGCACAAGTCAGAAGCAAAGCAGGCTCTTCAGAGTACAGATCATGCAAGTTACTTGCCTCTGATTTGTGCTTGTGTGTATTCCTGGTATTATATGAATAACAGACATGAATTCTAGTGGGGGGAAACCCTTCTTTTGAAGGGAAGCATGCCTTATATTTACGAGCAACTCTTTTGTCAAACTTCACATTTCCCTGCAAAGCCTGCGTTGCCTGGCCTTCCCCTTGACTGCATTACATTGCACACCCACAAGGGCCTGGGCTGAGAGGTTCAGTGGCATCCAGGGGATTTAGCAGCATCATTTCCAGTCCTTTTAATGGAAGTTTAAATCCCTCAACTACTTTCAACATGTCAGCCTTCCTTTCTGTTACAGAAAGCTTCAGGTTCCCAGCAATCCATGCCACGGATCCCTTCTTTCCTTGTCCACACCAGCCATATATTACAAGTTCTTGTTTTCCCAGGAAGAATCCCTGTACACTTTATGCCCCACCAAGATGAGTCGCACAAAGGCACACATCTCCCCTAGCACTCACCAGCGGGGATCCTTCGCTCCCAAACACCGCGACACGAGCCACTGTGTCCTGCTCTCCCGTCACCTGGGCTTCCAGTGTAACCGGGACCTCCACCAAGCTGCGAGGCTGGATAATCCCACATGGCGTGGGGCTGGAGTACCACACAGGAGCATCCTTCTTGTGTTCCTATAACACACAGAATCAAAACCAACTTTAAAGCTTCCTCAAAGGTCACTCTGAACTCCTTGACATCTACCACAATGACAATTCACACACATTTTTAAAAATCCCTAGGAGAAAGCAGAAAGGCACAAAAACAGATGCAAGACTAGTATGGGCTTAGCATCCTGAGGGGGTCCGAGAGCTGCTGCATGCACAAACACCTGCTCCTGTGCTGGCAGCCTCCTTGCAGCAGCCTTTCATGACCTTCTAAGTTCTCCTATGGGAAAGCACCCCAAAGACTAGACTATAAACTGCTTCCTAAAGTTTATATTCAGGCAGGTTCCTATTTAACTGCTTTCTAAAGTTTCTATTCAGGTAGGTTCCTGTTCTCAGCAAACCTTTAGGTTTGACTATAAACCAGCAAGGTCTTCTCCAAAACTCCTTTTTTCCTAATATACCCCTTGACAACATTGGAGGAAAGGAGGTGGATGCGATGCCAAACCTGAGGAAGAACTGCGTAGCAGCCTGGGAGATTGCTGTCGTTCTCAAGCGTCAGCATCTGCCGATACGGGTACTTTAGAAAGCACCGTCCAAATGTCACGACCGGGTTGAGCACTCGCAGCCGAGGAACGACGCATCTAGGCAAAGAGATGACCAAAAGGGAATTGGAGATACTGAGAGAATGTAGAATTTGTTTACTCCCCAAATAGCATGAAATGACGCGTAACACGTGTCACTGTCAAATGGACGTTTAAGACCCCTACAGCAATCAATTGCCTTTAATTTCTTTTTATACAACAACCTCTTGTAAAGGAGGAGCAAACCGTGAGTCTCAGCATTGTAGAGGCTGCCAAGTGCCCAGGCAGAGCACTGCGCCCTGTCCCAGAGCTGTCTGATGGGCACCTTTGCCCCAGGAGGCTTGCAAAGACACCTTGCACCCTCCTGACGCTCCCAGCAAGGCATGAGCTCCAGGGGAGCCTTCCCACCCGTGACCAGGGCTCACCAAGCCTCGGGGAACACAAGACCCCAGAATCTCAGTAAAAATTACTCCCTCCTCTCCCATACCTCTCTTGCCCTGCCTGAAAACTCAGCCATTTACCCCAGCAGCAGAGGGCACAAGCCACCACCTGCCTCACGCAGTGGCTGGCCACCCCTTCCCCACTTCTGTAGCCACCTTGATCCTTGACCCTCACGGGTCCATACACTGTCTGCTCCCATTTGCACTTCTTTTACGGAATTGCAGCCCAGGCACTGACTGGAAGACTCTGCCTCTTGCAATTAAACTGACACCCACTGCAGCACAACAGCATCGAATCTGGCTGCAGCAAGAACAGCTTTTGGCTTAAATCTGAGAACAGTACGTCGCAGAAGAACCAGAGGAAAGCAGAGAAACCTGAGCTCACCTTCCACATCAAGGACTATTTTCCCCATCCTAACACCTTGCCTCTACTTCCCCTCACCAGTCCTGACACAAGCCCCTTCCCCATTTGCACATGCCTTCCTTAACTGAACCAGACACCAGCTTTCAGCAGGCTGATCGCTGCGTCCCAAACGAATGTTGTGTTTTGGTCGCAACCCAGCACAAGTCCACCACTTGCAGGAAGAAGGAGGGGCAGCCCTTGGGAAATTTCTTACACCTCAAGCACCAAAAGCCAGGCCAAACATGAATATAATTACTGTTCCCTTTAGAAAAAGGCTCAGCCCCATGCCTGTCCGTTGAGCACAGGTGCTTCTCAACATGGGCCGCTTTCAAAGCACTGCTGTTCTCCTAGCTAGCTGGGTAGAACTAGCTCATTAAGCAACGCTTCTCATTTGGAGATGGAGCCAGAAAACCGCGTTCAAGGCAGTGTGCTGGTGGGGGGTGCACGAGGAGAGACGATGAGCTGCAAGGGAAGCGGTGATACCTGGCTGTGAGAGGCAATGCCAACACCTCCTTGCCAACACCGTCCACGTCCACCACCAGTGCCAGCTCGTATCTCTTCACGGTGTTGGAACACAGGGTGACCTGGCGGAAGAGAAGACCATCAAATACTTCATCGCTCCCAAAAGCCATCGTCCATGTGTGGTGTCCTCCGGTTCTCCTTCCACAGTAAGGAAAGGGAGGATTTTGCCCTAACTCTTCTGCTGGTCCATGTACAGAGCACAGGCTCTGCGAGTAATAGAAGTCTTCTGACAAGATCTGCTTTACTAAATACACCATGCAGTTATCAGGGCATATGCAAGCTAAATTAAAGCACAATTAGACTAATGCTCTACTCACCACTGCATTAAAATTAAGGGATCAGTTTGTAATCTCGACTAGAATAGCATAAATCCAGAGGACATCTGTTGCCTTGAACAGAATGAGTTCAGCTTTACAGGGGGAAACTGAGAGCAAAACGTGGCCCAGCAGATGCTGTGCAGTTCACGGCTGCCAGAGCTTTTGCAGTCCCCCTTGGGGATCGCTGCAGTGAATACAGCTCCTCCTGCTCAACAGGACAGGAGAAATTAGACTGGGAAGAAAGGCAAACTGCTTTATCCAATGACATCTCTCTTTTTAACAGCCACCTTCTGTCCTCATCCTTCCTCTGCCCACTTTAAATCCAAGAGATCGCTCTAAGCAGCTCTCAAAAACACAGGAGTGGCTTCTGTACCTGACTGTACGGTACAAGACCTTCCGCTCAGGATTTTGGAAACAAAACGGTGCTCCTTCTGAAACGTCCCAGAGTAACCCAGCCAACAAAAGCCTAACACTAATGCATATATCTTACTCGTGTTATGCTGGCAGCACTAAAGCCCTCTCATGCATCAGTGAAGCTTCAGCTCCACCTGCTGAAGCACGTATGGACGGACTCTTCCCATACCTGGATATCCACGACCCCCTGGGAGCGGATGGTCCCTCTGCACGGCGTGATGGTAAATTCGGTTGGCTTCACAAGACCTTGGGCTCCCCTTCTCCAGGATGAGTGAGTGTTGTCCGACAAAGGAACAAAACTGGTAACACTGGGCTCTCCCGAGCCGTCCCCAGGAATGCGAAGGTTGAAGGTCATGGGCACCAAGGAGGTGTTAGTGAGGCGACACGACAAGGTGCGAGGAAAGCCTAGGAAATGACACAAATACGAATTTACGCCCCAGTTATCCCCCTGAGTCCTGGTGTGAATATCCTGTTAGGATAAAACTGTGCCTGGAGTTTAGCTCTTTTCAATCTGAACCACAGCTAGTTGAGAAGCTAAGCAAGGAATTCATTGTCACTTAAGCTCTCTTTTATGCTGATCACAGAGATTGTTTCCTTGGCAATGCCCACTCTTAGCGATGCCGAACACCAGAATTTTGTCTCTCTTTACCTGAGGAGCGCTCTCACATGCCCCAAAACCAGCATCAGTTATTTCTCACTTATGAGCGTACATCCAGACAGACCATTTTTTCTGAAAATTCAGTCCGTAACATTCCCTGTTAACTCCACGAACACTCCCACAGTTTTCAATATATAAAAGCAGTGTATTGTCATCGAGGAGAAGCTCCAGTAAAAGAAAGGATGGATGCAATTGGCTACTACAGCACGATGCAAAGCACTCTAATGCAGTTTCTCTAGGCAGCATCCTCAAGGCATCTCCTGTTTGGGGGCAATCAGACTCAGCTCGTGACAACCTGCAGCCCACTTCACAGGAGGCAAGCCTGATGCTTGCTTAGAAATTAGCAGGAACCGTGTCTCACCTCACCTAACAAACGGGGACATCACATCCATGCTGCACACTGGCTGTGGTTACTGCCCACAAGGGTTTACATCACTTTAGCTTGGATACTTGCTTTCCATAATGGAAAAGCAGTGATACAACCACACCTGGTGGGGATGTGCTGCAGAGACAGGACATCAGCCCACAACCTGCTCTGGAGTGGACATCTGCCTTGGACGGCCAGCTCTGTGAGAAGGAGACATCTCCCATGGCCTGCTTACCAAGCGTTACTTGAATACAGATGGGGAGGAAAACCAACTGCAGACACAGCAGGTAGTTCATCCGTGCCCATCGACAGTGACCACTGCCCACCTCCAGCAACTACTCCAGCAGGGAGGCAGGAGACACACAGAAAGGACAAACACAGACTTCACAGTCCCAAAGGAGACCGAAGTCTCCAGGGGCAGACAACAGTCAGCAGCAGAGCTAAAAGAAGCAAAAATGCAGTAGCTGCCTTCAGCTCAAAAGGCCTTATTAACGAAATCAGATTAAGTAGGATGAAGCTCCTATTACATAACCGTATTTCTGCCTGGTGCATTTCTGGTTTTATTTATTCAAAAGGAAATAAAGAAATGGCAGAGTGGTGACGTAGGGAGGGGAGGAAGCAGCTCAGGAAAGGTAATGAGCTTTCTTAGAAAGTCCATGAGCAGCATGGAAACACAGAGGCATCCTGGGTGCAGAATGATAATGGCCCTTCAATCACAATTGATTTCACATTTCAACTTTAGAACATCTCAGTAAAAAGCCTTTTGTGAGACGGAGGTGGAGAACGAGAATCTGCACTTTAATGGAGACGCTCTGGACGCTCAGCCACCGGCTCCATCAGCAGACCTGGGCTTTTGGCAGGGAAGGAGAAGGAGCCCAGATCTCGGAGGACATCAGTGCCCGATGCCGAGCTATTGCTTGGGCATATTACCTGGGAGGTGAGAATGAGGTGCCCTCACAGCACTAATCAACAGCTCACACTGAAGGTCAGGTGGGGAAATGGTGTCCTCCCCTTGCAACACGCACATTCACCCAGAGCAGCTACAGGCTAGCATGGGGCTTCAACTCCCTTCTCCTGCAGTCCCATCCCCTGGGCCCTTCTGGCACAAGGACTTTCACAGCCATTCTGCTGCCAAGCATTGGGAGCTTGGGGCTGAACAGACTATGAGGGACACCAGAAAACACTGACTTTCTGTTCCTTTGGTCCTATCTGACCTCATGATGGCACAACACTGCCTAAGCCACCAGCAGCCCTGGTTTTAACACCTCGAAGGCTGCTACGGAGGAACACAAGTGACAGGTGCTCTTCTGTTCAGGTGCTCTGTTTTGGTGATGCACAGACCTCTCAACCTATGCTCCAAGCCCAGGGCACACTCACCGAAGGAGACGTCACCGAAGCGGAGGGAAGGTACGTTGAAATGAAAAGTCGGTCCGATGACACAGCCCCTGTGAGGACAAAGACAGGCAGAGGAGGCATTGGCTTGGTTAAAGAGAAATGCAAAGTGTTCGGCTTTTGTTACTGCTCGGAGGGATAAATGCTGGTCTCAGAACCACAGCGGGTTTCAAATCAACCCGTCGCCTTTCTGCTCAGCACAGCATCCATGTGGACAGGAGACAGCCAAAGCAAAGTGGTCAGCAGCTGATAGCTGCTGATGTGCCTTAGGGCACCATCTCAGGCAGGGTATGCCCCCAAGTTGCTGCTGGCCTGATGAAGGACCCTGAACAAGTGATGGCTCCGTGCCTCAGTTTCCCCATCTGTAACGTGATGACACAGAGGTCTCCACGCAAAAGTGGACCCATTGTACTAGCTTTGCCAGCTGCAGGTTCTCTGCTTTGGTATTTCTTTGCTGGAACTGGTATTCCCATGGAGTACATGAACATCTTGGCCTCAGATCATCTTGATCCATGCAATCATAAGGCATGCAGGATTTGGAGGCATGAAGCCAGGGGAGCTCCCAGACACCCACTGGCCACAACAGCAGCAGCAACAGTTCTACCCAGCGGACAGCTGAATCTTGGGGGAAAGGATCAGCTTGTCACCAGTGCACCAGCTGACACATCCAAGAGCAACACACGTCTCCAACCACCGAACACGGGTGTCCTGAACCCACCACACCTCCTCACCTGTCCTTAAATTCAGCAGCCAGGCTCCAAACTCCAAAACTCACCAAAATCCCCCGAAATCAGCACTTGGAGCTGCACAACAGCCATTAATTTATTTCATGGTTGATGCCAATCAATGCCAGCTCTGCCTCTCAGTTAAAAATCAAGGACCACAGTGAACGCTGCCTCCTAGTTTTAGTCACAGGACTGCCACTGGCTCTGTTTGGCACATGACCAGACTCAAGCATCCCGCAGGAGGGACCTGCGTTCATCCGTGGTGTCCCATTTCCAGCATCCCTTTCTAAACACCGAAGAAACAAGCATTCAGGACCTTGTAAGGTTGGGTTCCTTCCCAAGAAGAATCACCTATGGTTTGGGCATCTTCTGATTGCATAGTCAAAAAGCACTCAAAAACTGACTTTCAGGAGTTTCAATCCAATACTAATTCTCGATTCTTGGAGCTGAAGCAGTTCCTGAGACTAAGTCAGGGAGCAAATCCCTGATGATGATGACGAAGTTCCCTCTCCAAGGACCTCACATAACCAGACCTAACCGCCCAAGCCCTAACACCTTGCTTTGGACACAGCAAAGGGAGCAGGCATGCCTTCCGCCACAGCACTTGCCACGAGACGATGGAAAACTACCTCCAAACCAACCATGACTGGGGATCACACTGGGAAACTGCCAAGGATGAGCCTTGCCAGGCAAGCGGAGAAATGACTGCCATTTCTGCTGAGTGCGCCGTATCTGTGCTCAGGGAAGTTAAACCTGAATGACTGCCCAGAAGGCTCGAGCAAGGAGCCAACCAGAGCCCTGTGCACCACAGCTCATAACAGTACAGCTCGCAAAAAAATGGGGGGAAAGGCAGTGGTTTTGGCAACTACCGCGTTTTACAGTAGCATTAGATAATGCACTTGTGAAGGGAGATCAGGGTCCTTGCAGAGCACGAAGGATAACACAAGGTGGGAGAGGAACCGCTTCAACACTCATCCCCATTCCTTCCTTCCTTTGCAGCCCAGTCTCCCACCAGCCAGCTCGCCTCCATTCAAAAGAGCTGGGAGTTTTTCTCCATGGAGGACTAAATCCAGTGCTTAAAACTTCCCGACGAGGGAGGCTCAGCTTGACCTGGTGGGTGGACATCTCAAAGGCCTTTGAAAACAAACAGCTTGAGCTGCGGGGCTGGAGAATGAGAGATAAGGACTGGATAGGGATCCTTGAAACTAAGGCAAGGCAGAAATCAAGGAGGCAGATGACATCTCAGAGCAGAGTGGACTGCAATGGGAATTACTGCTGAGGGACAGCTGTACCGGAGCAGGTGGGCATGCTGGGGTACCCTCAGATGGGCTGCATAGGAGCCACCACCTAGAAAGGAGGAATACAAGGATGGGGAAGAAATAAATAAAAAAGGACCAGCAATCCTCTTTCACTGAGACATAAGGTCTGCACCGAGCTCAGGGCCGTGCTGGCAGAACAGGGCAGAGCAGCCACAGAGAAGGGGAGGACATGCTGGGCACTGGCAGACAGGGCACCAGTGGGGAAAAAAGGACCACTTCAGCCAGCCCCAAAGCTCCAGAGCACCCAGCATCAGCTTCCCTGCCTACACCACATGAGCCCACCAGCTCATGGTTAAGACTTGCTGGGACAAGTTCGCATGCTGCTGTGGTCCTGAGAAATGAGCTTTGCCTCTCCTTTCACCAGCTTTTTTTTTCCCCCTTCTCCCCTCTTGCTCGGTCAGGATTCTCTTTTGCAATGGCACCAGCCCAGGGGATGATGCCCGAGTCCTTGTGACAGTACTTGCTCCAGAGCTTCCCGTCTCCTGCATCAGCACATTTCTGGCTGCAGAAAGGAGGTACGGTAGCACTCGCTGCACAAGAGCCGGGAGGACAGCTTGTCCCAACGCATTAGCATGAGAGATGATGTTGAGGCTGCTGCTACCCATTTTGTATGGAATGTTAAACAGAGGATTTTAAAAACACTGCTTCTGGCTGCAGAATCACCCAGGCTGGCCCCTCTCCAAAGCCCTCTTGGCCCTGCTGGATGTTCGGTGGGACATCCCAGACCATCTACTGCCCAAAGCTGATACCATCACACTGTCTGCCATGGCCCAAGGGGGAATGAGCTACCTGTAGCAAGAAGTCACTTCAGCTCCTGGGTACCGGGACAGGGCAGCAGGCATCTCCACACCTTTCCCGTACGGCCTCCAGTCAAACTTTTTTCCAGCACGGGTAGTCACTTAAAGCCCCACGGTCCTCACAGAGAGATGTCAAAGGGTCACAAAAGGAATCTGCTGCTGCCAAATTCTGGGCAAACAGTGTCCTAGAAAGTCACAGAGCCACCCTGGCTCAACCATGAAGGCAAAGCTGCTTCCCAGAGGAACCCAAGACTTTGCAAGTTAAACTGCGTATTGAGAGCAGAGGAGGCATGGTCACAGGTGGCCAGCAGCTCAAGGGAGGTGATCCTGCCCCTCTACTCGGCTCTGCTGAGACCCCACCTGCAGGACTGGGTCCAGCTCTGGAGTCCTCAGCACAGGAAAGACACGGACCTGTTGAGGCAGGTCCAGAGGAGGGACACGAAAACTATCAGAGCGATGCAACACCTCTCCTATGAGGAAAGGCTGAGAGAGTTGGGGTTGGTCAGCCTGGAGAAGAGAAGGCTCCGGGGAGACCTTCTTGTGGCCTTTCAATACTTAAAGGGGGCTTATAAGAAAGACGGGGACAGACTTTTTAGCAGGGCCTGTAGCGATAGGACAAGGGCTAATGGCTTTAAACTGAAAGAGGGTAGATTTAGACTAGATAGAAGGAAGAAATATTTTACAATGAGGGTGGTGAGGCACTGGCACAGGTTGCCCAGAGAGGTGGTAGATGGAAACATTCAAGGTCAGGCTGGACAGGGCTCTGAACAACCTGGTCTACTTGAAGATGTCCCTGCTCACTGCAGGGGGGTTGGACTAGATGACCTTTAAAGGTCCCTTCCAACCCAAACCATTCTATGATTTCCTCTCGCAGACGGTTACGCTTTCTTGGCTGCTGCAATTGCAAGGTTCAAACTGGAATCAAGGTTAAAAAGTCTTGGCTCTTAGTGGGGGGGTGCCAGGATCTGAGCCAAGACAAAGACCTTAGACAACCCCTTTTTTCTCTGCTCCATCATAAAATGAGGTAGGGGGGAGCTGATTACCCAGAGAGAGCTACAGATGTGCCCACCAAGCTCCTATAACCCTCCTCACCTGATAGTCAAGGTCACAGGCTCAGGGGATCCATTCACACTGAACTTGAATTCTTCTGTGAACTGCCCCAGGATGGTGGAACTGAAGGAGATCCGGATCACCTGGAGCCCGTCTGGCAAAATAGTGCCCTCCCGGGGCAGAAAGGTGAAGCAGGAGCCCAGAGCTGTAGCTGGAGGGACCAACTGGAAGAACGCATCGATGGCTCCTTTGTTAAACAGGACCGCCTGCAGCAGCAAGAAAGCGAAATGGAAATACATAAGGAATCTGCCTTTCTTACACAAGGGTGACTTGTTTTCCCATTAAACAAGTAACATCTGTAAAAAGACAGAAGATGCCGTGTGCTGCTGCTTGGCAGAAGCCAAAGAATATGCAACAGGACAAGTTCTGCCTTTGGGTTTTTACATGCAAAGCAGCGGTAACTTCATCTAAACAGAGTCACACTGGGTTTATTCTACTGATACAGAGCAGTCCACTCTGACTTGCAGTGCAGAGGACCTGCTCAGCATCAGCGAGTTGATTCAGACCCGTCCCTAAGAGCAACGAAGGGCGGTTACTAGTGGGTCATCACACAACTGCTTCTGCTCCTGATGAGCCTGGTCCTGCCAAGGGCAGAACATGGGCAGCTTCCACTGCAGCCAACAAGTTCATTGCATGTAGAAGACCCCTCAGGCCAGCACTATAACCAACTTCAGAAGCACTCCCCAACTCTGCTACAGTATAGAAGTTAGGTTTCTCTTCTTTCTTCTTCAAGGTGATACTTTCTTAGTCTTTGCTTCAACAGACATGTCAGGAAAGAATGAGCGTGAGGTGCATAGCACCTCCATCTATTCCAAAGAAGTTCTCTTTCCTAAATATACACAGCCACCATCTACGATTTTACCATTACTGGAATAAATTGCAAATTTAGAACCAAGCTGTATTTTGTTGAATGCTCAGGAGATCTACTGCCTCGAACAAGTAACACAATCCCGCAGCGTTTGTTGAAATTCAGCTCTTTTCATGTTGGGCGAGAAATGCCCACATCTGCCTGTGAGTACCGGCACGCTGTCCATCACCAACAAACCTACCCAAAGCAAAGCTGTAAAGTTTCTGATTGCTGCAGGGTGAAATCCTGCCATTTCCGTGGACTTAGCTATCTGCTTTCAGTTTCTTTTCCCTAATTTTTGTCCTTGCAAAACCTGTCAGAAAAACTGAGACAGAAGCATAGAAACATCCTTTGTTTTTCAACTTTGCAGCTGCTGCTGAAAATATGCATGTATTCAAACTCCACAATGGTAACTTGAACACTACTCTCGCCTCTTGTGTGTTTTACACCTTCGTTACAAATTGCACTTAGGGATCCGACGCTGAGCTGAGGTTTACCTCCAGTCTAGCTGCTTAGCAAAGCACTAACAGCTTCATCTACTTCATCACATTTTCTCAAGTAATGAAAATCATAAATTGATAGAGAGAGAATCAATAAAGTATCAGCATTAAAAATGCACAGAGCACACAATATTTCCCTAAGAAAACACCTTAATCTGTCCTTCCCTGCCACAGTCAAGGTTTTGAAAGTGTCTGGCATGATGTATTGCCTCGTCTTCTACCTCTTTCA
The DNA here is from genome assembly GCF_030936135.1 of Gavia stellata. Classification (NCBI taxonomy): domain Eukaryota; kingdom Metazoa; phylum Chordata; class Aves; order Gaviiformes; family Gaviidae; genus Gavia; species Gavia stellata. Next base: position 117,390 of record NC_082617.1, on the reverse strand, counting down.
CTTGCTCTATCTTTTTTTTTGCAGAAGACTTGACACCACTGGGGGGAGGCAAATATATAGAAAGTGCCTTTGCTTCATTTCCAGAAATGCTTTGCTCTTCATAGAGCCAGAGGTGCACCAAGCCCGAAGCGTGGTGAGGGGCTCGTCAGCGAGGGGAAGCACTCCCAATTTCTTTCCTAGGGACAGCTCGGAGCCAGGAGGCTGGACGGCTTTCCTCTGACTCCCAGGAATCGGTAGGATGCACTTAACTGAAAACTCTTTGCAAGGGACTTGAGTTCAAACACAGTAAATTTGCTCCAGCTGCTTTTTAAGAGCCAGAGTACAAAGGTGCTTTGCATCTAGGGCTGAAACAAAAGCCTCTGAATACTTCTCTTTTTGACCCAGTGCTGCTTTCATGTGTCAAGGGGGGGTTTTTGCATGAAGCCTCCCAGCTGATCTCAAATGGACATTGCCAAAAAGCAGGGACTAGGGCTTCACGAAAATATACGCCTTTCAGACCCCACCAAAAGTATCCAGATTCTGTGAAACCCCCCAAACTTGACTAGTATGTCAAATATTCCCTGCTCACAACTGCCTCAGTTGCCAGGAATCCCCCAGGTCCACGAGGCTCAGCGTTGCCCCGGGAGCCGTGAGGATCCAGCCCAACCCCTGCAAACCCCTCCTGCTCACCTCATAGCTGTGGGCTGATCCAATGAAAACCTTCCCGATGTCCAGCTGGTCAAAGTTGAAGCGGAGCCGGGGCCCTATGCCTTCACCTTTGATGCGCAGGGGCAGCCTGGCCTCTCGGCCTGGGGAGAGATTGCCGTTTCAGTACAGTAATTCCCTCTGTTGCCCTGGATTTTCCAGCCTGCCTCAATGCTAGTCCCTGACTCCGCGGTGGATGGGACCAGCTCTAGATGCTCCAGGGAGAAGATACGGGACCCTTCTCCTCCCTCAGGACATATGCCCTTGGGCTGGTTTCTAATTTAGTAATCAGTTTGCACCCTGAAAACGGGATGCTGAGTTTAAAACACGATCTCTGAATTTCTTCCCACACGCTTAGATGAGCTTTGAAATCCATTCAGTGAAGGCACAAAGCTCACAAAACAGAACTGAAGATAAAAATCTGCCATCTATACTGATGCAATCAGAGACAACAGCACAGGAGCCGAGAAGTACGAGCCCAAGCAAGGCGAAGCTCCCTGCTAACGGCCATACGCACATCAACAGTCACCGCTCCCAGAAGAAGACTTCACAGCACTTCCGTAAGACAGGATGGGCATAAAGCTTGTCTAGCGGACTGCTCGGATTCCGATTCCCAGGGAGGACGTTCACCCTGCTGAGTACAGCAAGGCCTGTGCAACGCTACCCGTATGCACCATAGACTCCGAGCCACGAGGTCACAATTCCCACGCAGGGAGAGAAGCACGGGCTGGCCAGAAGTGGTCTTTTCGCAGACACCCCACGCTCAGCAGGGCTCAGTCACCTGAGGTCTGACAGCATCTGGGGAGCGGGAGGTGATCCAGGATCTGGGAGCACATTTGTAACTCAGCTCCTGCTGCCTCAGGCGTCTGATGATGCATCCGTGTAATAAAGATTCATCTTGGAAGTATACGGTCTATAGGGGCTTAGTGCTCGTCCACGAAAGCTGTTCTGCTGTGTCATTCTTTGGCCTTTCCAGGCACCTTGCAGCACAGCAAATGCTGGCAAACCCATGGCATGAAAGCTTATCCCTTCACTGCCTTGGTTGGTCTGGGATCAGTGATCCAAGCTTGTAGCCAGGCATCGCGAGGGCTGGCCGCGGACAGCAGATCACCTGGAAACCGCAGGGACAGTGGGCATGTGCCAGCCCTGACCTGCTGACCACCCACCCTTCCCAGCAACTACATGAGAACCGAGGGGGCTGGAAGACTATTTGTGCCTCGCCTTCACCATGGGTAACAGAAGCAGGAGAAAGGAGCTGTACCTGAGATTTCACAGTAGACCGCTTGTTGATACACTCTGGCTTCTCGGGGTTTAAAGATCACCTTGATTTCAGCCGAAGAATTTGGCCAGACATCTCCCTCCTAAAACAGAAGCAGACAGAAAACCATTTATCTTTAAACGTTACATGTCTTGTTTTCAACCACAGCCCTGTACCCTATATTTAGAGCATCAGTGAAGAGCAAGGAGCAAGCAACACTTGCCAACAAAATTTATAAGAGAGTCTGGAAGCAGTTGCAAAAAACTGTCCCAAGTCCGTTACCTTTACTGGCACCCGGGAGAGGCATTTTGTTAAATTAGGGCTACAACGAAGCAACCCAACTGGCAAACAAATTCCAGCGAATCAAGCAGGATTTCTCCAGAGGTACCAGCCAGTCTAAGGAAAAGGGACCTGGCTACACTTCATGTCTGTACATCATTACATGGAGTACCAGCACGCAGTACTGTGGGCAGCCAGACTTCTGGACCTCACCTTAATGCACTTCAGGAGCTCAAGGCGGGGTTGAGCTAGTTCTGGAGTCATACTCCAACTGTAACGAAGCAGGAGCCCTGGGACACACTCCAAAATCAACACTAATGCATCGCACGATGCCCTTCAGGCTCAGCTCATCAGCTCCCACTCTACAATACTCCTACTGCTCTGACACAGTCTCTTGGTCACACCATGCTGCTGTCAGCTACAGTGGTGTGAAACTGCAGTTGTGCTGACATTGCTGGCTCTCAGCCTTCAATGGGCTAAAGGAGTAACCAAGAAGAGAACACGATCCCCTTCCTTGGTTTAAAAAAAAAATTAGTTTCACCTATTTTAAAAAAAGAAGAGGTTGGGCTTATTCTAGGGTTCACTCCAAGATGAGAAGGGATTTTGCACTGCTCAGACAGCAGGCATTCTTCGTCTCAGACCATGCAAATACTCAGAATCAGAGCTCTGGTTGATTGAAGGACATGGGGTTTTGCTTGCAGAAACAGAAAAGCAAAGATTTTTCTGTACCTATGTGCCATACAACTCAAAAAAAACCTGCCAGTCTTGTGTCCAGGCTCACAGATGCCATTGGAAGGGAGATTCAGACATGGTGTAAGTCCAGCTTATACAAAGGGATTGGTGTTTCCATGACTAAACTTGGGCTGAATTTGGCCTCCTTTCCACACAGGACCATTTCATTCTTCAGGTCAATATGTGAACTGACAATGCTCCAATACCCTTTGTTACTCCCCATACAGTATGCGTCAGGTGTGCCCTTACATATAATAATCCATACCTCTGAGCACTCTAAGAACACTTATTTATAGCCCTTGCAGTAGCTCAGCTTTAGGCAGGCTCTCGCTGCCTGTCAGGAGCCCGCAGTTCAGAAGTGGTTTTTGTAACAAGCTCTCCCAGCCTCACTAGAAACCTGACATTTTCTCTCGGCACATCAAGGCAGCTGATGCAGGGATCTGCCAAGTGACCTCATTCAGGGGGGAGCAGGAGGAGGAGGAGGGGAGGTTCTCAGCTACAGCTTACCATCGGCTCAATGGTGAAGACTTCATCGGAGAAAAGCATGGAGTCTCCTTGCACCTTTGCCCTCTGGTTCCGGAAGGTGCGGGAGAGAAGGGAAAGGCGTTCTCGGAGAGTGGGGTCCACCGCGCACTCCTTGAGGAAGCAATCCGTCCTGTCCTCTTCCTGCCTCTGCAGCCTGCGACACAGCCTGCGGCCACGGGGAGAGACAAACCAAACAGATAATTCAATAAGCAACATATTTGCAGAGACTGCCGGGTAAGTGCAGGGGCAGCAATGCACTCGGGGAGGAACAGCAGCACCAGCAGCAGCTCAGCAAGGGGCTGACCCCGAGCCATGGGGTCCCAAATGGATCAGATGATCACTTGTTGCTCCCTGGCGTGGCAGGTAGTTTTACTCCACACTCACAAGTTAAGAAGGGGTTTTGGAAAGCTAGCAGCCCTCAAGAGAGCCTCCTGGCTCAAAGCCACTGCCACAACTGATGGAGAATCCACCAACCTCAACTGGCTTTTCCCACCATAGAGCTGCTCGGGGGAGGCAGATAAAGATCAAGGAGCACCCACTGCAGGGCTTCACTGGCAAGGGGAGAAGCACCTGGGGTTCAGCTGCAGGTTACGAGCATCACTCTTTTTCCTTCTTTTTGGACCAGCGGGGATAAGCAAACAATGCCTGCTCCCAGTTCCCTATACTGCCTTCCACCAGGGGATCCCTGCTTCTCTCACAGCAGGACAGTGGCCTTAGAGCTATGACCATCCCTAAGACTTCCAAGTAAAGAAGAACAAAACCTTCTGCTCAGACTCTAAGACACAAACTGGCACGAGATCAAATGTAATTGGAAAAAAAGAAAAAAAAAATCCAGTTGAAGTCTACTGTGGGGAAACCTGGTTGCTTCTGAGGGGAAAGAGGAACACTCAGGGTCCAGGCTGAGACAGGCAGCTGGGAAGAGATGGTCAAGGAATGGGCCAGGGAAGTACCAAAAGAAGGTCAGGAGGTTTCCTTTCAACACACTGAGCTTGCACAGAAGTCACACACTCTGTCATTAAAAAGAGAGAACAGTGGAAAACTAGTTTTGCCCTTCAAGGCATTTCTGACCTAATTATGTTGCACTTTATTTGCTCAGAGGCCCTTAGAAAGTGCTCCACTTTAAGGCAGTTTCCTGATCAGCTATGGGTTCAGACTAACTCCTATATACCTACATCCATCCAAGTCTGAAAAGTCACACAAGGATTCCCTAAATCACCCAAGCTTTTACGTGTCATTTCCAATTCACCCCCCCGGGCTGCAAGTGTTCCTCTGCTGCCTGAAATGGGAATTTCAAAGCTTGAGCAAAGACACCCTTTCAAGAACCTGCCCCATCTCTCACCACCATGAAGACATGGGTGGCTGAAGCCCAAATGCACTTCCAGGTCCTGTGCTGCCCTACCTTCCCTGCAGAACCCTCCACCTCCAAACTCTCCCCAGCCTCAAACGAAGGGCACAAATACCTCCTTGTGCTGGAAACCAGGGCAGCGCGAGGCAATTAACACCCTACAGCAGGGTGGCCTCAACTTTCACCCTACCCTGCACATTGCTGGAAAAGGAGCCTGCCACCTTATCAAAGCTGGAGTGGAAGAAACTGCAGTGACTATCGTAATAGTTATGTTATCTGCAGCTACATTACGTCCCAGGTAACGAGTGCTGACACTCTCCTCAGCCTCATGGACCCTCTGTAGCCCAGGGATGTCTGGACCTCAGTGGTTTGTGCTCCCACAAACCACCAATTTGCTATCCAGTCATTGCAACCAACCTTTCCTCCCTAAAACATCTTCCTCAGCTGGAGTATGGGTGGAACTGGAATGGGAAGTGCTGAGCTCCAGTACCCTGAAACTCAGTGACACGCACCCTGACGCTGGGGATGGTTTACTTGTCCTAAACCATTCAAAAGCACCAACACCCCTGAGCCCACACGTCAGTTTTACCCTTGGGCAGCGTATCTTATGGAAGCGAATCTTTCAAACGAACCTCAGCTTCCGCTGATCCTCCTCTTCCTGTGTAGCAAAAGCCTTCCACTGGAAGTGGGCTACGATTTCACTCCGATTGTGGATGACCACGGATCCGTGGTTTGACAGCGAGAGGTAAGTCTTCTCAACTGCCAAGGAGTTCCTGTCTAGCCTGATGTTGACATCTCCAGCTGCTCCATAAAGGCTTGTGTGGATATCTTCACCTGCAACAAAGCAAAGGGCAGTCTTTGCTCACCTCACTTGCTGATGGAAGTACCAGGAAGAGAGCAAACCACAGGTAACAGAAGAAAGCGTTACAGCTTTTAGCTGTATTAGCAGTTCCACGGATCAGCACATTTATCTCATCCTGATAGCTGCCTGTGTACAGCACAAGGATGTCCTTGGACACCATCTAAACCACCTTATTTCTGGGTGTGTTTGTAGAGGTTTATCCCCAAGGTGACAGCATTTACAGTGAGATTTTTCAGACGTGCCCAGGTGGCCTTTGGGTTGCCATCCCACTCAGGTCACGGGGAATTCTGCATCAAAGTCATTCAGGTGACTCTGAGGAGTCCCACCACAGTCATAGCTTGACCAGGGTCTCCTGCAGGCACACCACCAGTGGTGGGTCTCTCCTGAGGATCCCTTGTTGCTGGCAAGCAAAGATGCCTGGGGGCATGTGGGCAGAAAAGGGAGGTTCAGAGGAACAAGTGAAGGGACAGCCCACCGCAGGATGGCACGCAGAAGAGAACTTCACTGTGTTGTAGAAGCAGTACCCTCAACTTGCTGTTTGTGAAGATATGTCAAAATGAGACTGGTAGGGCACGGCCCACACCAGCCCGCCCATTACAGTCCTGCAAGCCCATTTCTTCAGCCTGGATCCTGTTGCTTATGCCTGAGCGTGCAAGTCTACGCTGCATATTCCCAAGCTATTCAACAACCAGAGTGAGGACATCTTTGCTTTCCACCTCAGAACAAGCTGAAGAGGAGAGAGCCTTGCCTGTGCACATCAACTGACTAATGGCTGGAGTCTTGCTGGGGTACCTGCCAGCATCGCACCCTCCAGAACAGACTCCCACCAAAGGCTCCCTCATTCCCAGAGCTTTCAAACCTTCATTCTTCCCAACCAAGGAACTCCTGGGAGTCAACCGAGCTCAAACATCACTACCAAGCCCACTCTTCCTGTTGTGGGTGAGTGTTTCCCACGTGAGATGCAAACAGCAAACATCAGACATGCTCTCCAGAAATGGCATTTCTAGGGAGTGGTGCTTAAAGCCTCCGAGCCAGCCCCAACTGACAAGCGCAGCAGCCCGGACATGGCCTGGAGGGCATCCCTCTGCAAAGGCACAGCCTTCTCCTCACTGCAGGGCTTACAGCAAGGCAGCCAGGGGATGGACCTGCCTTTAAAAGGCTGCCATGCCACACCACAAGGGGAGAGCTGGATGGACTCCTTCAATCCTAAGCCAGGCAACGCAGCAGAATCACATTCATTCTGGGAGCCGGGTTGGGGAATGAGGCAAGACTCGCCCTTAAAACAGTAGATCTCTACGGTCAGTCATTCATCTCTGCACATGGAGAATTCAGCCTTCATGCCTGTACAATCCTCAATTTCTTTGCTCTTAAGGGAGTCTGGAGTGGCAGGGATTTGTGGCCAGAGCTGAGTTACGTTGGGAGAACACCAGCAATGTTTCCAAGGACTGGACAATCTGCCTCCTAGAATGGACAATTTAGCATATAAAAATCACTGAACTTCAGAAGAGTTACAGAGACGGCCATGCTTTATAAGCATTACCTTTCCCCTGCGCTGAATCCTCGGCATACATTGGCAAGCAGATGAGCCAGGGCCCAAGAAATGGGAGACAGGCACAGTGCTTCGAGCATGCACAACTCAGGTTTATGGAAACACAAGCTAATCCTCCACAACCATCAAGACAAACTACTACAAAATAAACACCGTGAAAACTGTCACCTCACTGTCTAAACCCATGGCCACGTGGGTCTTGAAGTATTGGGTATAGTTCTGATCTCAAAAAAACTAGCTGAAGCATTTGAAATTAATAGAAAAGGGCAGAAAGTACGATTAAAAGTATGGAGCAGCTTCTGTATGAAGACTGAACAGATTTCTCGGTTGAGGAATCCATACAGGAGATAGATGGGAGAGGTTTGTAAAAGCACGAATGGCCCGGGAAATGTGAATAAGGAAAGACTTGTCATGATTTGTCACAAAACAGGAACCTGAGGGCCTGAAATAATCTTCTTAGTCAGAAATTACACAAAAGTACTAGTACTTTTCCAGGGGAAAAGTAGTACTTTTCCAGTACTCTTTGTCAGTAAGAACAAGAGTCAAAGAAAGATCTAGCCCTCGGAATTTTACCCTATAGATTCTCTAGATGCATACAAATGAGGCACTTTTTTGTGCTTCTCTACCCGAAATTTCAGTAGTTCTTTCAAGAAAGTGCTACCCATCCCATGAGCTTCTCAGAGTGAGCATAAACCATTCTCTGGGAATATGTCATTAACTGACAAATACTGAACAAAGCTGTGACAACTCATAAAGCCACAAAGAGCATTTGGAAGATACAGGAGCATTTTTGTAACTCCTACAAACTCGAGACAACTAAAATGTTCACTGCTGGGCTAAAGCGTCACACTATCACCTGGATTAGGACATCATGCTCCCCAGGACCAACAGTCAGGAATAGGGACAAAACAAACCTCTCTTTCAAGCAAGAGAAAACACACACCAAATGCATACATGCAACAGAGAAAGCGTCTCGTTCAGCATCACGAGATACCTCTGCTGAACCAAGGCCGACAGAAGCATTTTAACATGTCGCACCTTTTTCTTGAGTTTTCCCCACTTACTCTTAAAGTGACTTACAAAGCTGACGGTATTTCTGTGGCCTGATCTTGGCTTCTCATACCCTAGCATACATTTTACACCTATCTCGGGAGGCACTGAGCACTTCCTGCCAAATCCCAAGAGCCCTCAACTCCTGGCTACTTTAGTCCTGATGTTGGGAAGCATGGGCTGTACATGGGTAGAGGGCAACATGGAAAAAAAGGTCTGTGGCAAGACGATGGAGAAGCAGTACATGGGACAGAGGTGTGTAAGGGACAGCAGGCACTGGAGAGAGTCTGACAGAGACATGTGTTCCCCACATTACGCTTCAAACATAGCATTGTCATGGACTAAAACTTCATGCGTGCATACGCACGCTGCAATGGAGAGTCGAGGTTTCTCCCTCCTCCACTCAGCAACTCCCAGAAAAACAGCATTCCAAAATCTCATTCCCATTTGAGGGGATCTACTTTAACAACCCCCTCAACACCAACTACTCTTCACTTTTATCCAAGGTAAAGCTGGGGCAGGGCAGGTACACCTGGAGAGGGAATTGAGGTGGCTGGGACAACGGGGAAGGATGGCAGAAGACTGTCACAAGAAGGTGCTGGGTGCAGAACACCATGCTGACACCAGGGTCCCCCAGCGAGGGACCAGTGCACACGACATACAGAACAAGGACAGGCTCAGCCTCTGCCCCTTATCTGTTCACTTCTAAGCACTGAAATATGCAGAGCTTTTGGAAGAAAATGTTTTAGAAGTTGCCCACAAAGCAAACTTAACATTATTCTGCTTAGAAAGGGCTCTGCTTTGAAGGACGCAGAGAGCCTGCACCACGCAGCGCCCAGCACTTACCTGTGTCGTAGTGAACTACCAAGGACCTAGAATGGTGCCCGGTCTTCAGTGGGTGAAACTCCACTGTCACTTGCATGGCGTCACCAATCCCAAGAGTCCCGACGGAGGGATCGACAGAGAAAGGGCTGCAAGGCAAAGAGAGCTATCAGGACTATTGCGGGAGATTTGGGGACTGTATTCCTTTGGCAGTCTAGTTCCCTTCAGCTCACTTGGGCAAGCAAGGAGCAAACAAACCACAGCCAGCAGAAGACAAACAGGATCAGAAACAGAGCGACTGACTCCCGCTTCTGCAGAGATCCAGCCCTCAGAAGATCCCATGGCATAAAATGACCTCATCTCCCCCATGCTCTGCGTCCGATTCTCTGCAGCCTCAGGAGTCCAACTGCTAGCAATACCATCAGAAAAGGGCTTGTGAAGAGCACAGAAATGGTAACAGCTATTCGCATGCACAACCTGATGCTGATTTCCTGAGGAATCTGTCTTTTCCTGCCACCCAGAAACCTCACCTCAAGAGATGCAAATGTCAGGGCAATACCTGTTTCAATGAGATCACAGCCTAGAAATCAGACAGAGAATAAAAGTCTTTTTGAAGACCTGGGACTAGTTATGGTTCAATTTGCAGAATCCTTTTTTTTTTTACCTTGAAAGCATCCTGGTTTAGCCTAAGAAAGGGCAAGTTTTATCGGCATTTCAATGAAAGCTGCTCTAAGAAGAAAAGAACAACAGGAAAAATCTGAATGCAAAAGCAGACTGGAGTGATACCACAGCATGGAAACAAGACACAAAAGGAGTATCCCATTTACAGCCTGAATTATTAAATCCCTAGCGAAATGAAGTGCCATTAACAGGAGCATAGCAAGGTGAGTTTAACAGGAGGTTTTCTCTCTGTTCACAAGCAATGCAATCTGGGACTCCGGGTTGTACTCCAAGCTCGGTAACTGTTTGCCTGGCCCACCAGACAAAGTCTGTGCAATGTCTTGGAAATAATTATGAAAATGTGTTGGCATACTGTGGATTTAATATGAGCAGTTATGATTTGTCACCAGGTAAACAGCTCTTGGCTGATAGAAACAAAACTCGATGCTTTAATGCTTAGGGCTAAGTCAGGTAAAACATGCTTCTGCACAACGGCAGCTGCGCTTCATGGCTCTTGTACAGCCACACTTAGAAAACAAAAGTTACTGGGTTTAGTGCTTTGCTGGTGGTCAATTTGTCACCTTAAAACCACGTTCTGGAGAGTTTTACCATGATTAGAGGACGCAATGCGCACACCAAAATAATGAGGACAACTGGAGCCATGCGCCAGCTGAACTTTGCTCACCTAAGTAGTGACACCTGATGGAATTGCACTCAATAGAGCAGTTGGCAAGGACACTGCAAAAACATGCCTGCCTTTACTGGGTATTTAGTTTGGTGGTCACAACTAGATCTGGACAGCCCCGAGGAAAACTGTACACCGATTTGCAAGTTCCTGCCTATGTATTCTCCACAGCGATAAGCAGCAGCCTGCTGAAACAGCATCCTGGAAGCCTGCTTAAATAGCTTTGCCAGGCTTTGGTGGAAGCTCCTCTTGGACCCTCACGTTTCACAGGACAAAAGTAAGAAGTCTTCTTTCAAGCCCTGCTTTCCTGGGGAAGAAATTGAGGCTACTCAGGTGCACCAAGTCAGACAGTGGGTCTTTGCTGCATTCTTGACCTCAGCTCCTACACCGAGACCTCTGGGACCAAACAACTCTCAGCTCATTATCAATCAACTGAACTGGTTTCCTTGCAGATGCGGTGTCAAAAACGCATTACCCTCTCCAATTCAGCAAACCCCAAAACCGGTGACTGCCTTCTGAGACCAAAAGGAACAGCACAGGCTGACTGCAACACCATTCACATCAGGCATTTGATAGGGGACCACCGGAATACCCTGTGCTTGTGGCCTCCCAGAGCACGGGTGTATTTGGCTGAGAGTGGTATGCAACCATTTCAGAAGGTACTTACCATCAGCAGGTTGCAAGCTAGCTACTAACATTCTAGCACTCTCCAGGAAGCCTAGGAGAGATAAAGCTCTAGGAGAAAATGCCCCCAACCCCTGCACCACAGAGTTGCTGCATCTTTTGCCTGTGCCCTCAGTAGCATTCTGCTTGGGGGCTGTAGTGCAGTCTTGAAGCCCGTGTCTGCTCGTCTCCACTTAAGAGCTCATTCTACGTAAGAATATTTGCTCCCAGGGACCAGACCAAACCTACCGGAAAACAAAGTTCCTGACCACACAGTGTTACTGTCAGGGCCTCAGTACCCTCAGCTTTGATCGACTGATCTCCAATTGCTCAGAATTACTTGCCAATAGAGACACAGCTGCTGATCAACTCTTCAATGTCTCTTCCACCAGCTCATAGCTGGTCATTTCCTAACACTGCATTTGGTCTACATGAACTGAGCTCCTAGAGCTGTCATCTGCCACGCACTATCCCATACAGCCCAAGGGCGGTCAGGTTGCCTTCCTTTACTTGTTCTTTCAAACTAACACAATTGGTCTTGTGAGATGCTGTGCTGGAGACACCACTGCAGTATGAAACTTCCCTGCAGCTTGCCGAGTTTCATCGAAGGTTGTATCATGCTTAAAACACTGTAAGCAACTGCCAGACCCACATGTCCTGCCCAGTTCCAGCTATGCCTGCAATACAGCAGCTCAGATGCTCTGGTTCTTTTTTGTTACTGCTTACCAAATCTATTATCACGCAACAGTATTTTGCACAAGCAAGATGTTGAGTTCCTTTACCTCTGAGTGCTCATGCGGTAGCGGGCCTCCCGGTTCCCGATGTTGCGAACCAGCAGTGTTTTCTGGGTGCTGTACTTGACTGGACAGACACCGAAGTTCAGCTGGTCAGGGAAGTCCAGGATGGCTCGGGCACCTATAGCTCGGATCGGCACAACGAACTTTTCCCTTTCCGTGATGCAGGTGAGCTGGTGGAAGTAATCCTGCAGGGAAAGAAGCAATCTCAGCACAGTCCGTTTAGTACCATCCCCACGGCAGAAGGAAAGCTGCTGTTTTCCAGGACTCTAACAGGAGCATTCAGTAATATAATAGTCCTTTTTGCCTTAATGACCTTTCAGTCCAGTAGCACGACTTGAACAGAGCTGCTAACTCGCAAAGAAGGATCAACCCCCTTGAGTCACCTGCTTTCCCAGCAAGCTGGCAGAACCAGACAAAATCATCTGACACTTGGATTCTGAGGCACCAAAATAGAGTCATTTCATGTACAGGATTACAGCAGTAACAAGAACCTGCCTTGATCGCCACTGCAGACTATTAAAGGCACCACTAAGAACTCAGTTGTGCCACAGGGCCAACTCCAATCCCAGCAATGCAGTAACCTCCTTGAAGCTTGGCAGGGGATGCTCAGGTACATTTTCAGAAGGACTTTGCCACATGCACAATCAAGAGTCAGTCTGGTGAAATACTTAACAAGTTGGACACAATAATTGGTTTATATCAGCTGAGTGTAGGGTACAGGTGTATTTCCCACCCCTTCCCATAGCATTATGGAGACAAAGCTGGGGACACACACCCTTAAAAGGTTATCTGATCCACCTCCCCACCCCAGAACTGGCTCAGCTCTGTACCCACACTACTCAAGAGATGTTTGACAAGTACTTGAAAGCACTAACAACTCCACCCCTGCCCTCAGCAGCCTGTTCCAGCTCTGCCCTAGGCTTAAAGAGAGCTCTTCCTCTGTCTAATCTCAGTTTCCCTTTACATCTCCTCCTAGCCTCAGGGGAGGCAGCAAACAGCTTTGCTTCCTCTCCGCTGCATGACTGATGTCTTCATCACCTCTCTTTTGTACAGTCTCCAGAATAAGCGACTTGCTGCCTTGCTAGCACGCCTCCCTGAGGCAGGTCAGACATCCCGACCAGAGCAAACTCAGCTCTGCCATTCCCAGTCATTGGCTTGCTCAGAAAAGAGCCAGACAGACACACCCCCCACCCTCAAGCTGTCTGGCATTTAGCAGTAGGGAGGTGAATCCAATCACCAAAATCATTCTGCTGTAGGGTTGAGCAGATCGATCTCCAGATCTACAGTGTGGCATAGCTGTGCTGGAAGTATCACCTTGCCCCCCGCTGAAAGCAGTGGTAAAACTGTTTCGTAGGGCCAAGAGCCATTACCTCCAGCAGCTCTTAGTGACCAGTTGATAAAAGCTCTGCCTCTTATCACTCACTTGCTCTCCTGATCTTTTTTCCACTCAGTGCTTTTATCTCGTTTGGTATTTTTATAATTGTTGAAGCAGCAAGCAGACAATTTAGGATTTGCACACAGCAGCAAACCCCCTCAACCAGACAAGATTTGGATTCCTCTGCCCTTGGGATTTCCTGCTCCCATACCCATCCTCTCCAAGCCTGCAAGGGACCTACAGCAGCCAGACGAGGCACAGACACAGAGCTACAGCTTTAGCACAAAAGTTAACACCCAGCGCCTACCAACCGCCTGCTCGGCTGGGGTTTAAGGTTGCAGTAACAGACGCTGTCACATCCAAGGTGGAAAAAGAATAAAGAAGGATCTTTTATTCTGGGTATCTCAAATATTCACACTGGATATTGCAGAAGGGCTTTTGCTTCTCATATTTGGAAGGTAAAATACCAGGAAAGGAACTGCAGCAAACGACCTACAGACTGGAAGATCACATTTCAGGAATGCGTTTCATCCTCAGCAAGTCCTTCTGAATTAGCAATTTTGTACTCAACCTTGCAGCCTAAGCCCTCTAAAATAAAAGCTATGGGCAGTCCATCTGAATTTAAAGCACCTATTAGCTGGGTACTTCACATCCTGGACTGTTTAGATCCTCAGAAACTGCATTAGCAAATAAAGAATCCTATTTACTTTTTTTTGTTGTTATTTTGGCCACACTCCTCTAACAAAGGCATTGTAAATCCAATTGAAATCTGCGTGCCTTATTAAGTCTGGGCATGCCATATGTACTTATCTCTCCCTTCCAGATGCCAGGTAGACAGAGGAGGACCCAAGGAGTTCAGATCAGCAGGGGAATAAAGAAAAAAGAAAACTTCAACAGCTGGAGGCATTTGAGGGAAGTAAAAGGAAATAATTTTCAAGTCATTGTCATCGCTAAGGAGCAGATCAGCAGCAATGTAAATAAGAGCCCAAGGAATCAATCCCCCCAAAAGCAAGCACAGGCAGCCTTCCCAGCTCCGCTGCTGGTGAGGGGCACTGGGACTGCCTGCACAGCAGCGCCTGGGGAAGGGACTTCTCCAGGTCTGCAAAGACAAGGCTAAAGCAACAAGGATTTGGCCTCGCAGAGACAACCGTGACCTTTGAGAGAGAAAGCTGCCTCTTGCCATTCACATACACACATGTTGTGTGCTGAGCCCCTTCTCCAGGGACAACCTGGGACCGTGCATCCTCTACAAAGCTTGACTCAAAGCACTTCAGCACGTGCTGACCCTTCAACCGCGCTCTAGGACCCCAAAGTGGGACCTCGCAGCAAAGCTGAATGCAGCGTCAGGTCAAACGGGGTGTGGGGGGGAACCAAGGAAAGAGGGGTGCTAGGCAGAAGCTGGCTGCTCACGCTGCTGTGAATCCATGGTCCTGTAAGCTTTTGAAAGCTGAATCGCCCTCCCCTGGAAGATCAAGGCTGCAATTCTCCACTGCAGCACTGCCCTGTCTTACCAACTCTGCTATGCACTTACTCACAGTCTAGGGGTACAGTCCAAGCCAGTTTAAAATCTTGTTTGACTTTGCAACTGCAAACCCTTAGCAGGCTGTTTAAAACCAGGTCTCTAAGTAAACATGCCTGGGTGAGGGAGGGGTTGCATCACTTCCATGCTTTAAAGACCGTTGTGTTTAGATGCAGCTTCAGGCTATAGATTTTCAGGAAAATACGACTTCATGCTTCATACAGCTCCGCTCTCAATTTCAGGGAAAATACAGTTCACTGTACGATGGTTCCTTTTCTCTTACTCCCCTTTGATAAGCAGTAAGTTACAAGCTCTGGCCTGCAAAGCATCACCGATGGCATTTGAATTAGCACCCGCTGAAATTAAAGCAACGGCTTGTATCAAAGGTGTCACTTCAAGCTCTTTGCAAACTCAGGCTAACATTCATGACTGTCACAGGGATATCAGCCTTAACTGCCCAGTATGCCAGCAAACTCGGATGTCAGTTTTACTGTAGAACCGATCCTAAACACTTCACTGAATTCCTTGCAGCAGGCAACTGCAAAGAAGAGATCCTTGTAGCAGGAGGTACTTCTCTGACTCACGCTCCAACAAGGACGAGACAGAATGTTCGTATTTGTACAAAATACTGATTCGGCTGTATAAACCCCTACGTGCTCCTCACCGAGCAGCACGCACCCCTCTCTCAATTCCCTGCACAACCCCTGCACGGGGCACAAAACCCAGTTCAGCAGAAACCCGCCAGGCTGTCGCCGAAGCTGTGCGGAGGACCTCTCGCTGGCAGAGCTCCCTATCCAGATGCTCACCTGTTCAAGGGCAAGACAAGGGACAAAGTATTGGACATCAGTGCTCTTGGGGGTTATCTCACCCTACTTCTACTTGTGGTGATGTTCACGTGTTGCTCTGCTGCCTCTCGAAACTTGAAGAGCAGCACTTTGCCGCCCTTCATGGGCACCCATTTACCTCTTCCACCCCAAAAATGAACACTAATTTATACTAATAAATCACATTTTAAGGCACCAGTGTACTTTGCAAAGCCTACCTCAGTGACATTAAGCTCTCGTGTCACTTGGGTAGCATGGAGAACTGCCCGAGGCCAACATCATTTTTACCCTAAATATTAATGATGTTAAATAATTTCTCAGTCCCTCCAAAGGAACAGATTATTTCACAAGCATGGGGAGCCAGGCACCACAGGGCATTTCCTCTTCAGTTTTCTATATCCATACTGTTTGAGGACAGGACAAAGTGTTAAACTGAATCTCAGCTGCAAATGGAAGATGAGAAAACAGCTATGCCCAAAGAGATCTTGCACCTCTGGCCTGCTGCAGAAACACCAGCTGGCTCAGAGCTATCCCCTAACCTTGCCTCTCCAACAAAGTCATGCGAAAAACAGTGCTAAGGGGTGGCGGGGGCTGGCGGAAGGAGTCAGCCTGCCTGTCTTTGTCTGCCTGCAATGCTTCCTCCCTTCCGTGCCAGGTACTAAATCCTCTGTATTAACAAGCCTCCAGGTAACAGCACTGACCCTTTGCATCACAGCACAGAGAATCAGACTTGCCAGGGCCACGGCACTGGTGTTCAAACCTCCAAGCAAAAGTATGTGTGGCACGGAATAGGCGCCAGGTGACAGAGCAACCACAATAACACGCATGAAGACACAGCCACACCGGTATTACTGCCCACAGGCTCTGGGGTAAGGGGTCTGCCTGCAGACTGTACCTGCCCCTTTAGTCCTAGACGTGCTCTGCCAGGCAGATGTCTCAATGTCATCTGCAGCACACCAACCTCCTGCTGAGTTAAGGACATCTAGAGCTCAGTGGCTCTGCACTGGGCTGGCTCCCTGCCATGGGCACAGCACTCCCTCTCCCCTACACTCACAGCTGGATCGCAGGCGGGCAAGTATCCTCAGAAACAGCACGGCTGCAAGGCTTGGAAACACAGGGGATGAAAAAGCATCATCTTTGCTCCAGTCCAGAGCCAGGCAGGGAAGTGGCTGCCAGGTGGGAAAGAGAAAAGCTCTCTGGATCTACTCATGCCTCTAGGATTTTCCACAATAATTACACCCCTGCCACTGAGATGGCTAAACATCTTATCAACACCCCTCCCTGCCACTTTCCTACTGTTCCACGTGCACCTTCCCTCACGAACGCTCAAGAAAGCACACCGAGGGAAAGCACAGCCTGCGAGTCCCTGTGCAGCGCCTAACAGCACCCTGCAATGCCAAGATGTGACCAGCTGCAGCCTGGAGCAGACCTCACAGCAGCGGGTGGACTAGAACCGGCATGCAAAAAAAGCAATTACTTTAGACACAACGCTCAGCTGTGTCACTACTGTGTCCAACGTGATATACATTAAGGTGACTGCACTTTTCAAAGGTGGTGGTCCTCACTCTGATCAGGCTTACTTTGGGTCCCCCAAATAACAGGTCACTTTTAAACAGACCTTTGTATTTATAATTAGTGGAGCAAACCCATAATTATGCAGCAACGGACAGATACTACAAACCGACACCTTGAGAGGCTGCCCCACCACAGACGGTAGACTCTCTTATCCCTGAAGCCAATAGACATTACGTTAAATGTGCCAGCGCTGAAGGATAAAAACAGTCTGAAACACACAAGAGCCTCCAGCCTGTGAGAGCATAATCTTCACCACGGGGAAAGAGCTTCCCCCAGTTCTAGATCCAGCGCAACCCCACCAAAACCAGGACAGTTCCACAAAACCCACACCAGATGCCCTGGTCTGAATCCGGCCCTGCAGGTGCAGCTTCCCCTGAAGGCACCAACCTCTTGGCACCTCCACTCTCACCTTGTTCTCCTCAGGGGTGAAAAGGATGCGGAAAGTGGAACGCATGCCAGGTGCTACCTTACGGCACGTATCCTTCGGGCTGATCAACTTGAAATAAGGTGAGCTCTCCAAGACGACCTTCACCAGCCGAGGAACCTGCAGGAAAGACATGAGACTATGACTTTGCCAGTTGTGGAAACATGAGGAGAAGAGACCTAGCCATGCCCTGGTGACATCCTGCCTCAACCACCTTTCCAAAGCACTTTTAGCTCTCGAGGTACATACACATAATACACAAGGGTGGACCTGAATCCCTGCTGCTGGGGCAAAATAGCTCCAGGCCAGAGGCAGCAGGGCAATGCCCTGCTGTGAAGGAAGTGCCAAGCAGATAAGACACCAGCAGCATGGCGATACGATACCAGAATCAAGTCATCCACATAGTCAACAAACCCCGAGAACCTGCTTGCTTCTGCCTGCGCACATCCATGCCATCGCACCTCTAAAGGGGGAATGTATCATCTGAAGGCAAAACAGGACGTGTTATACTGGGGCAAGGAAGAAATTCACTTCTAACCTACCGGGTTTGAGCAGGGCAGTCAAGCTGCAATGCTACAGTCATGCAGGCAGACCAACAAGAGAAGGAGACCACAGACATTGTGGCCTTACTGGGAATAAAAGCAAGCTGAGGAGCAAAAGGAGGAACATAGGAAAACAAAGGGACAACCCCACAAACAAGGAGATGGCTAAGAGAATTTAAAGGGGGCTGTAGAGAAGCAAGGAAGAAGCATGATACTCTATAAGGAAAGGCTGATGCAGAAGATCAGAGCAGTCAACTTACCACAATAATGGCAAGCCAGACGACCCCCCCAGGCTGTGCCTATCAATTATGGGCTTCAAAGGCATTTTCTGCCTTGAGATGCATGACCAGCACTGACTCACACTGTGGTTTCATTACTAAAAGCCAATCTCAGCTCTCCGGAGCCTCTTGCTGCCTGCTGATTGTAGCCAGGCAGCTGCCAGTGCAGGCAAGGCAGATCTCTGGGCATTCCTCCCCACACCCGGGAGTCCCTGCAGGCACCCTGCTGCAAGTTTCTGCCCTCTGGGATGCCACAAACACAGAGACTGCACACAGGCATTTTCTAGCACACGGATATCAACCCCTGAGCACCAAACCTCATCTCAGAAAGTCTAAAACAGGTGATTTTGACTGACAGGCAGCTTCACTGAGAAACAACAAACCCACATGAGGCTTGGCAAAAGTGGAGATTCATTCTGCACCACCCACCCGAGCCTCATAACCCACGGCCCAGGCAGTCCTGAACTCTCCAAACACTCTTTGCTCCCAGCAATGCCCTGGGGCAGCGAGTTCCCAGAGCCAATTTCACACTGCAGACAAACATTTGGGTCACCAAATCCCTTGGGAGATGAGTTAAGACCTTCAGCAAAAGCCACCCAGAAGACATGAGGAGCAGCCTGAAGACAGAAAAGCACTTGTACAAAACACAGGTACAAACAGGAAGTATGTAGCAAAGCGCTTCTGTATTTGAATGATTACAGAGCCTCTCTTTGGAATACACTTTGCTGTCAGCTGGATTTTGATGGAGCAGACAGCACCAGGCTACCATGCAGTAGAAGTCAGTATGATTCAGAGGAATCTGGGAAACTGGTGAGAAAACTGAGACAGAGCACATGTTGCTTTTCTCTAGGACACTATCAAAAGCCAACGAAAGTAAAATGTAATAACCTCTCTTAGGACTATCATCTCTAACTTTGTGTACTTAAATATGCCAAGGATTTTCCTTAGAGCCGATCTTACTTTCACACCAGCACTGTCCAATGGTTGAGGTCTTACTAGCTTCAAAACTAATTCATTTTGGGAAAAAAAATCAACAGTTCACACATTGCCTCCTCTTTACAGGGCATACAAATCCCAAGGTGCAGCTGTACAAGTTTAGGATTTTTTACTGGGAAAGGCAGAAATGTTGATGCAGATGTTCTTTTCCACTTGAGGGAGCAGGAACAGAGCAAATTAACTGTTTGCCTGTTGGCTGGTACTTGGCAAAGACAAACATTTTGAAGTGCCACATGGATAACGGAGCAACTGAAGCCAAAAGACTTAGTGGGAATGAAGCAGAGCCATAGGGAAAGAGAAACTGAGGCACACTTTAATCAGGAAAGGATACCTACAGCAAAGAGTGCCCAGAATCACTGTGGACCACATAAATGGTATCCCTGGGGCATGGGCATCCACGCTGCATCTTTCCAATATCCCCGAGCTGAACGCCACACCAGGAATGGCGCAGCACTCTCCAGGAATAACTGAGGGGCCATGCCTGCACCCTCCCTTGCCAAAGGGGCTTCTTTTCAACCGGGTCCCTGTCAAAACCTGTCATCTCACAATATACTTTGACTTCTCTTGCTGTTCCTCCACCTGCCATATGCCCCAACAGCGCTTTTTTGTCCACCTGTTTGTTTCCCCCAACAGGGAGATTTGGAGAGGGGGTTAATTCACCCGCTGTCCTGCACACTTCCATCTTCCCATCCTGCCGCCCTCCTCTCATGGATACGTCTCACTCTTCAGTACACAAGACTGTCTTTAATTACACCTTTCTTTTTCTGACCCTTCTCTGCTTCCAGCACACTTACTGTTACGTGTCAAGAGAAACCCTTGCCTGTACAAAGTTCTCTCCCAGAGCACCTTCTAACTCAGCTCCTTTCCTCGCTCCTCTCTTTTCCCACCACCTTGCTCTTGGCACATGCCTCACTCCAGCAAATATTTCCCCTGCTGAAATTCAGAAGGTCTCAATTCTCCTCTTTACAGTGGAACAAAATTGCTGACGTTTTTCAACTTTTCCCTTCTCAACTTCCTTGGGAAATCTCAAAACGATCACAATTTTTTCAAGTAAAGGTGGAGACCTTCAAGAGCATGTTACTGTGGATGGGCTGTGGTTCTCCAAAGGGAAAGCAGAGAGCCACGTTGCCTTAGAAAAACCTGGGCAGAACTGAATTACACTTAGCAGGAGCCTAAAGTGGCCCCTAAAGGCCTCCCACTGCTCCTGCTAAATCAGTCCGCTTCCACTGCTGTTTCAAAACACCCTTTCTGGAGTGCCAACACCGCTAATTGTAACTTATTCCAACATAAAGCGGAGAAGACTCAACCCCTGTGCTCTGACAGTGAGCTGCAGAGGCAGCTAAACAGGTTGTGAGAGGCAGAGATGCCCTGCCAGAAACCAAGGTTAACCAAGGAGCCACCAGGACATGATACACACTCGAGGTAAAGCATGAGGGCAGGTACGGACTGTACAGCCCTCGACATATCCCTCAGTCCGGGGATTTCAAGGGGAAGGATGCTGACTAGAAAAGCTCCTTTGGGCTAGATACCACCAACGCATGGCCAAAATCAGGGGGAGAATCTCCAGCATGGGAAGATTTCCACCAGCTTGCAAAATAAAGGTGGTGAGACATTTGATTCTGACGTGCTGTGCTGCAGCAGATAACTTGCTGTATACCACGTGAATTACACTGCTCTCCTCTTCCAGCACGGTGTTAAACCTCCACATCCCAGCACTTACCTTGTCGGTGTTCCTCAGAATCAGCGGCGCTTCATAGACCTCGCAGGGGACGTAGCTCTGAAACACCACCTCTGATGGAAAAGGCTGAAACAAGCTCTGGTCCAGGTCAACTGAGGAGAACTGGAGATGCAAGAGAGAGCAGTGAGAGGTTCAGCTGCTGGCAAAAAGATTCATGAATGAGATTCCTACATTGATCTCCCGGGAAGTACAGTCTCTTGGTGAGTACGTCTGCCCAGCTCACTCTAGGGAAACAAGAGCTCACCCACCTGTGTTCTGAGCTCAGCAAAAGTTTCTGGGCCACGCTGAGCGGGCTCAAGCTAAGAAGCTCTTTTGGGAGGTGTTTCTCCAGGTTTCCTTCTCCAAAATGCAAGGCAGCGCTTACCTCCAGCAGAGCCCTGTGCTAACGGGGTCACACAGCTCCGGAGCACTTACTGAAAGAGCCATGAGCGCTCACGGAGAAAGCGAAACCCAAGAATTTATGTGAGACTCCGTGGGAAACCATTTTGGGATGATCTTTACTCTGAGACAGAGAGACCAAGTCCCACACATCCCCAGATATCATTTTTTGATATAGAGCCTAGAAATCAGTAAGAAGAGAACAGTACCAGAGGAGGTAAGGCCAACAAGAAAGTAACAGTAGTTAGGAAAAAGACATGTGAGGGGAACACTGGATGGTGATAAGGTTCAGCTCTTTTCTCAGCATTACTGGGCGACTTGAGTTCAAGACTGGACTTGAGATCTCCTTTTGCCATGAGCTTTAAAAGGGATGCTTTACTGTATTCTATTATTGCTCTTAATTAACACCACTGCAGAAGCATGGCTGAAAACATACACAAACAGCAAATGCTTACAGAGCAGAGGCATTACTTTGAGGAAATTCCTCCCTGCTTTGTCTCCCCTCTTCCAGCTGCACTGCTCCCCCTCGAAAGACATGGGCAGGTCTCCATGTGTGGCTGCGGCACACTGCCAGTTATTTGTGCACTCGTCTGACGCATTCCCAAGCTCCCGTGCTGTCTAGGGCAATCCTTAACCAATTCGTTACAGGTCTCTGGCTGGCAATTTTCCACTCAACAGCCTACCTCAGCAATCTACCCATTTGGACTGCGTGTTGTACTGAGCAGTCCTGTAAGAAAAGCAGCTTGAAAGTAAACGTTGATCCAGATAAAGCACCTCCACATCACCTCTGCCCAGCGTGATTCCCCTGTATACCTGGCAGCCTGCAAATTCTAACACCCTGCAAGGGTCCCACACATTGTTCCAACCCAAAGCATTAATGCAATTGGTTTTGTTAAATCTTGAATAATTACCGTAGGCCCTCAGCTTTCAAAGGCCAATGCTGCCACCGTTGAGGGAGTCCTATGACCCCAAGCATTTGCCAGCAACTGTACCGAAGTGAGATGCGACTATTTCAGCAGGAGGATGGAAAATGGCAAGCTCGCACCCTGGTGTCCTGCCCCAGCCTTCCCCCAGTATCGGGCTTTAGCACTGGTAGCTAAATTCCAGCAAAACTCACCAAGTTCAGCAGAGGTTATTCGTATTGGCTACTAAGCATATCAGGACTTCAATGTCTCACCGGGGAAAAATGTTTTACTTTTCCCCCAGCAGAAGGAACTCCACCACCACCACCAGTTCACAGAATCACTAAGGTTGGAAAAGACCTGTAAGATCATCAAGTCCAACCACCAACCCAACCCCACCATGCCCACTAAACCATGTCCCACAGTGCCACGTCCACATGTTCCTTGAACACCTCCAGAGATGGTGACTCCACCACCTCCCTGGGCACCCTGTTCAATGCTTCACTGCTCTCTCCGGAAAGACATTTTTCCTAACATCCAGTCTAAACCTCCCCTGGTGCAACTTGAGGTCATTTCTTCTTGTCCTATCGCTAGTCACTCGGGAGTTGGAAAGGACAACAGGACCTAGTCACAGAGGTATTCAGAGAAGCTGGAGGCAGGCCTGTCACAAGCACGCACCCTCTTCAAATGTCACCAACAGCAAGGAAAAGGGCAGGAAAAGGCTACCTTTTGATGGGAGGTCTCACTCATGTCTAGAAGCTGGATAATCCGGGGCCGCCTCATCTCCCGAGTGCTGGCCAGCCTCTGCTCCGTGGTGAGAGACATCTCCTTCAGGAAGGCCGAGGGAGTCAGCTGAAATGCAAAACACCAGCAAGAGTTACACAAATGCCTTTGGTCAGAAAGGCTTTTCTTGTTCAACTGCCACTGATGAATAATTTGTGATCACAGCCACTACGATAGTCCTGGAAGTCCCCTAAGTTACCTGCTGAAATATTTAACATCAGTAAATTAATGATATAGAGCCGAACACACACGCTCTAACCAATGGCTCTGCCCCGCCGTTAGCTTCTCCTTCGTGATTTGATGTGACATGTTTGGGGATTTCTGCTCTTCGGGCATTTGTTTTCTCTTTAGTTTTGCTGGATTGAGCCAGATTGAGCCTTTGAAGAGAGTGGCGAGGAATTATCAGAAATCCCCAAACTCCATCCTTGCACAACGCGCTCAACCAACACGTGTGTGGAGATGTCATGGCTGGGTGAGTCAGAGGAAAGCAGAAAAGCAGCGCTGTGCCAAGACTGACGTGGAGAGGAATGGGTCCAAGTTTTAGTTATTTCTTCTTAATTAGCACTTGTTTTCTCTCTGTTCTGGCCTCACAGACCCCTCTGCAGAAGTACACAGAGATATCTCATTCACAGAGCCTGAGCACTAGGTCATCTCCAGTCAAGTGAGCTCCAGTCAGCAAAGGGGACGTCTGTGGATGGGAAGGAGGAATCGCCCTGACTCCACTGCTGTTTGCAGGGCTGGATCTGTGCTCCACACGGGACATGAGATACAATTACTGTTTTGCAACCTGTTCTGTCTGGGACCAGCCACGTCTTCAGGCAGAGCTCGAGCAGCCCACCACATGCCCGGCTGCCTGGAGGGCAGGTACGGTCAGAGCAGCACTGGCAAGTATGCCTACGTGACAGAAGATATTACTGCCCACACAAAGAGGATGGAACGAAGCACACACTCACGCTTCAGCTATGCCAGTGCAATGCCCAGGACATTCATTTAACTTGGCCTCCAGGCAAGACTCTGGACTTTCCCCGAAGCAGCACGCACTCCATCCCCCACTGTACCATGACAGCCACCTCCAGCAGAAGCCGGGCAGCAAAGCGATGGGGAGGTGGGGTCCAGCTTCACAGTGCTGCTAGACAACAGGAAGGGAAGGCGAAGGAGGGACACAGGGGGAGTTTCCAGCCTTAACACAGGTCCTGCCCAGCCACAGCAGGTACTTACAGTTACAGACTCCTCTGTCTCTCTAACTAGCTTCGGAAAACGAGGTGCTACCACTTTGCTCTGGAATCCATCAGCCATTTTGGAGGACCCCATGGACAGATGCATCTTGCCAGTGGCCATCTCTCAGCTCACCTGGAAGGAGCAACAATAGAACTTTGAAACTCTAGAATCCCATTCACAGCAGAGCCAGAGGACACACCCACGTCTCCAGGCTGCAGCATCCTTCCGAAGTGGAGAACTTAAGGCCTCCCCACCCTGTTCCGTGATTAGACCATATGTAAGTGGCACAGTCAACATTCATAGCAGTAAAATCCCAGAACAAACATTCCCTGAGCCAAAACAGCCTCTTGCTGTGGGTGCAGTCCCACGAGCCACAAACACACACCAGGGCCTGCTGGCATTTCTCACCTTCCCCGGCTTCCATTACTTTTGGAATCCCATTTACTGGAATTATTAACCCAACCTCTAGTAGTAGCCAAACTGTCCTTTATTCCTTTTTACAAGTTTTCTGGTGGGAACAGAAGGAAGGGAAATGTCACTTAGCTGCTTCATTTTGCCAGGGCAGCTGACCTGATGTGACTGTGTGCCTGACCCTACTAAGTGCTCAGAGTACTATGAACAACCTTAAACCCAGGGATCGCTGCTGCCCCCAGCATTAATAAAATCAGACCACTTGCCGACTTTGCAAACCCGATGTCCACCCTTTGTGCAAGGAGCCTGGTGATGCTTCCAACTAATGGAGCGTAGAGTTCAATACTCTGATTAAGAACTATAGTTTCTCAAGGCTAATTTGGTTGGTTGAAGTTACAAAAATTATACAGCAAATATGACTCCTTCCAGGCATGAAATTACCACAGTGCCCAAGAACGTTTCTCCGTGGAGAGTGAGGGCCCTCATTTTCACTTATTAACACCCAAACTTAAGGCTCTGGTGAGCAAGCAGAAGGGGACCGGTGCTCTCTGCAAAAAGCAGCTTTCTTGGATTCTCTCGGCTTTTGCACACAAAGCCCTCGGGGGGCTCCAGCGTTTCCCAAAACACACACGGTCTGCCAAAGCTGCTTAATTTCCGATGGCAGAGAAGGTGAACACTACAGATTATTACTTTTTCGAGCTAACGGGGACTTTGAGGGGTAGGAATACACTGCATTCCCAGAGAGCACAGCGGGGAGGTGTCGCTGCAGCTGTACGCTACCAGACAGAGTGCTGGCAGCTGAGCACGGAGAGGCCACAGCCAGCTTGTCCAGTAGCTTCTTCACCATAACCATGGCTCTTGAAGGATACAGACACCAGGCAGCCCTGCCAAGCTGCCATTTTTGAACAGCAACGGACCCAAAATTAAAATCAACATGGGTGTACATACTTTGCAAGCCTACACACACGGTTCAGGACGTCCTGCAGGATGTAGAAGACTGCAGCCACCGCTTTCTGACCCAGTCCCGGGCTTCACCATGCTTGGAGGTGGAAAGATCATCTGTCTCACAGAGCTTGCTGCCAGAGACACAGGTGTAGCTGAGACAGGGAAGACCAAGTCCCCTCCAGGCTTCTTCCTCAGGACAGGGCTTATCAGTTCCAAGAACACTTGCAAGCTAGCCACAAAGCGAAGCATCAGCCATCTTCCCCAGGGGAGACCCACACTTCCAAAAGGAGAGCCCAGAAGCTGAAATTCACACCACCACGGATGCTCAGGACCACCAGCTCAGAGGAGGTACAGGGTTTACATCACTGCTCCTTCTCCATTCCTGGGGCTGTACATACAACCCCACAGGGACCAACAAGCCCCTCTTCCCTTGCCAACACCCTCTCTGCCCCATGAGCTCACCTCTGTTTTCCTTCACAATATCCAACTCTCACCATCAGGTTCACCTTGGAGCCACCATTCCCAATTCACACTTGGCTCTCAGTTGGCTGCCTGCGTTTCTGGCTCAAAGGACACATTTCAAGCAGCACAGACTGCAGCTAGTCCCAAGCAAGCAGAGAGGGGGGGATCACACCTGCACACAGCCCAGCGCAGAAGCAAGCCACCCACCTCAGCACTTCAGACAAGCCACCCTTCTCCACCCTAGCAGGGTCTGACCAAACCAGGCTCTTGGCCCTGGTCTCCTTAGAGGCACAGGTAACAGTCCATGCAGGGAGCTGCTCTACAGGGCTCCAAATCCTCCCCCCCATCCCCTGAGAAGCATTGTTTACATCGCTCTTACCCTCCTGCAGAAATAAAAGAGCATACAGCCAAGGGCAACAGGCAGCCATGTTGCATTAGTAACCTCTCCTTTGCTGCAGTGCTAGAGGGACACAGAGCACTATCAGCTGGCATCCCCAAAAGCCCTGCTGCACGCTCTGAGATGAGACCTGACAGCACAGGCACTGTCTAGCTTCCGAACACCAACACCAGAGCCCCTGGCGGGGGTTGAAACAGGCACATCAGAAACATAGCTGTCCTGTCAGCAGTGCTGCACTCACCAGATCAAACCCACAGAATAATTGGACACATCTGGTGTCTTGCAGAGGACAGAGCCACAGCAAAGGCAAAGACAAGAGATGCAATGAGGACCCAGGGAGAGCAGGGAAGTGCTGGCGCAGACAGCTTACACCATCACAGGGATGCAGATGGGAGCATCCACTACCCCCACTTCAACCCATAAAGGTAAAACTCCAGCACTTGGTTAAAGAAAGGAATACGACTGCAACACTCAGTCATTTTAGATGCTATCAAAACTCTTCCTCCCGAATAACTGCAGTGACATCACTTACCTAACTGCAACCTCGTGAAGTGCCAATCATGAAGTCCCAAACAGGCAGCCCATAGCCC
The DNA here is from genome assembly GCF_030936135.1 of Gavia stellata. Lineage (NCBI taxonomy): Eukaryota > Metazoa > Chordata > Aves > Gaviiformes > Gaviidae > Gavia > Gavia stellata. The sequence goes on along the minus strand of NC_082617.1, from coordinate 90,122 downwards.
TCTTTGTCCAGGCAGGGTTCATACTTGTCGTCTTCTGAAAAAAGAAGGAAAAATAGAGTTGGCCCCTTTCCCTTTCAGCCATTTTCCCCCCTGCCTTCCTCTGAGCAATGCAATCCCACATTGCAGGGGAGAACAGCGGGTTTTTTGGTAGCACAGACCTCAAGGCACAGCCCTGGATTTGCTTTCTCCCTTTTTATTCCCATGCTGGGAATCCATTTTGTTTCCTCACTTTTTGCTTAGTTTACATCTCACTTCCAAACCCTGAACTGCTTCTCTACTCCTGTTCTGAATCAAGACAAGATTTCAAACGCCTACATTTTGGAGACCCTGCCATTTGCCATACAGCCATGAAACCCCCCCCAAAATAAATTGTTTTTTCCCCAGTGCTTGTTAAAACAAAGTCCTTGGCCCCAACAAGTGTCATGCCTCCTAGGTTTTCTTTTTCCTTAATACTATGAAACCATTTAATCCAGCCAGCTGCCTTTGCACAAATGCAGAAGAACATTTACAAGCCTCAAGAAGTTAATCCCATTTCAAGGGGAATGTCTGACATAGAGGTTAGCAAGGCAGTAACGGGGGCTGTGATTGCCCAGAGACAACGCACAAGAACATGGGTAGGCTCTGGATGGAGGTTCAGGCCTGACTCAGCAAGGTACTGCCACAGCATCTCAGCCTGAACAAGGAAACGCAAAGATGTCAAGGGCACTGATCACCCACGCAGTTACAGGACGGTTCGATAGCTGTTCCTGGGACTGACACTACCTTAATCCTTAGTCTTGGCCTCATGTTTCCTCTGGAAGCTAAAAGCCACCTAAGTCCCCGTGATACTGAGGACAGAAACATGCTGCGGTACCACCACGCTGTAGGACCAGGGCTCAGCGGTCTTTCATGGTCACAGAGGCAGAGCAGGAGTCAGTCTCCCCTCCCGCACACCCAGCCCTTCTCCTCAGCTGGCAGGGTCCCGCCAGGGCATTCTCCATCCCACCCAGTGCCACCGGGCACCACAGGCTGGGGAGTACCGGGCTCTGGTGGTGCATTCCTTCCCCCCCCCACTTTTTTCCTGGGCTGCTCTATGATCTCAGGAATTCCAGCTGGACCTCGGCCTTTGCGCAACGAGTTGGGCGGTTAAGCGTCCCTTGACTGTACCGGGAACTCTTGCATGGCTAAGGTGGGGAGCAGCACTGACTGTACCAAGCACTCCTGTTACCCAACTCAAGGCGGTAACGAGAGCGGGAATAACCAGCCATCCCCTGACAGCCTTGGAACATCCCTTACCTGGGCCATAGCCCGAGTGAAACAGTACCAGTGTTGCTGGAATTCCAGTAACTTTCCTGTAACTTCCTGATGACTAAAGCCAATCATCTTACAAACCTACAAACAGCCGTCCCAAGTGAGCTCTCCTGCACCGCAGCAGGCTGCCACCAGCATCCTCCTCGCAGTGGGACACCTCTCAGAGTTTCATGAACTCTCCAGTTTGTGAAATGTGGAGGACTGCCGCCAAAAGATGGTCCTTCCACGTCTCTCTTTTTTAATGCTTACCTAGCTTTACCGTGCTCAGAGACAGAAGATGAAACCCCATTCAGCCACGTGGCAACATGGGCTAGAATGAAATAGCACCCATTCATTCACAGATGACTTGCAGCTCAATTACTAACAGACCGAGAAGCAGCAAGGTAGAGAAAGGCACTTCTGAACACACACACACACACACACACAGACACACGCAGGCAGGAGGGCTGCTGCACTTGGGCAGCTCTTTCCATCCAGTTCTTTTCTGAGCAGAGCAGCCCCAAGTGAAAACTGCCCTTCTTCAGCCATTTCAGGAGACAAAGGGGGTCCATTTGCTCACCATTAGCATGCAATGTGCATGACTCAACATTGCCTTATTCTTACTGACTACAGCCTTCAGGGCATTTTCATTAACTAATGGCCCTGAAAGCAGCAGTCACCAATTTCGGATCTCAGGGGAGGTTTTGAGTACACATCTGTATTAGTTGCAAATCTGACCTAACTCCTATTTACTTCAGACACAAGCAGGAGCAACTGACACAATTTCAATCAGAATTGGGCAGTCTGGATCAGGTCTTGATGTTACAGAACATCTTGAAAAACAAGGTCAAAAACAAGTGTTAAAAACAAGCAAGAAGAATTAGAAGAATGTAAAGAAGATACTTCATAACAACTGCACCTGGCACTTAGACATATTAGAGATAAAGACTGTCTTCACCAGCTCTCTGCTAACTAGCAATAACGATTAACACAAGGACGAATCTTAGAAAAATAGAATGGACTGCCAAAATAGTGCCCTAGAGTTAACCTGTCTCATTATAATCTCATTCTAATGCTAAAGAACACACCTCCTAGCTAGAAAAGCCCCCAACCCAATTAAGCCCCCTACTCTCTGAGCATGTGTGGTGAATTAAAAGAGAACTGTAACTTTAAGATGAAGTAAGAAAAGTATTAACCAAGAGTTAATTAAGGGGTAGAACCAGCAGGAATAACTAACTTTGTTAACTGATTTAAATACCTGTCATGATTTTAACCCGGTGTGCAAGCCTTGAGGAGAAATCCCCTTGCACTCAGCGCCACAATAAACACGCCTGCTTTATAACTCTGTGTGAGTTGTGAAGTTTGTTTCCGCGTGTCAATACCTCTTTCCCAGGCTCTCAATTTTATTATTTCCATTCTCAATCATTGTCAATACAAGCACAAGGGAGAGGAACATTTGAATATGCACAGGCATTCTACAATTAAAAAAATAACGCTATAAATAAGGGGAATGATATACTTGCCTATGAGGTATAAAGCACAGAGGAAACCCACAGGACCAAGGGCTGTTGCTTAGCACATACATCACACCTGGCAGAGCCCACAAATAAGGGGTCTTGCTGCATATACTGCAATGGCACCAAAAGATCCAGGACCAATAGGTCACTTGTCAGAAAAATCACTACCAACTTCAGTAGCGCTAAGGAGGTATGCTACACACCTTGGACTTCTCCTCCTCCACAGACATTTGCAGGGAATAATGTGCAGAGCATAGCCCATGCTGCTTGTAACTCACAAACTCACGACGTGGCTCCGTCTCTTTCCTCAAGGGTGGACCAAATTTTACTTGACCAACTAAAGAGGAGAAAAGGAAAACAAGAATCTAAGCTGGACTGCAATGAGACCCAATTCAGCTCCAAAGGCTAACAAAAAAGACAAATCCCGTTTAATGAGTGCATCACAGCCCCACTGATGCAAACTTCTGGCACAGGCACACCCCCAACTTGTGCCTGCTGGAAACTAAGGGGCACAGAAAGTACTCTTCCATCACAAAGGCAGCACGATCGCCACTTGCCCCACCTAGTCATTAGAAAGAGGAGGAAAACCATTCAGCAAACAGGCCGTCAAGTGCCCTCTTTAGAGCAGCAATACAGATGTAATTTAGGTAAAACACACAGCCATTGTGGGAATTCCCTCTGGGACCTGTTCTTCGGGGAGATCACTAGCACTAAAGAGCCGTGAATGGAGTTTGGAGAGAGCTTATCGCATCTTCCAGGAAAGCCCTTTGGCAGACGCTCATTAACACTCCTTCCCTCAATTTTAGCTTCAGGAAAGACAACTAAAGCGCCAAGGATTGCTCTGATTTAATTCAAACAAAAGAATGACTACAGTTTGGGGGATGGAGTCTGCTTGTAACGGCCAGCGATCAACCACCTCCTTTCCTGATTTCTACAGGACTGTTTCAGTTCAAACTACAACAAGAGACTAAATTAAGGCAGAAAAATCTTCCTCTGCCATTCTGCTACCTAGCACAACCTGGCATCACTCCGAATATCTCTGCTGCAGTGGCATATGAAGCAATACCAGCCAGCTCTCAGAAGAGCTCAGGCTGCGTCCTGTTCAGTTAAGATGAAGCAATAGTGAGATTTGCTGAAGTGCTGACAAAAGGTGTATTCAAATGTTTTACACTAATGTTTCTTTGGCATAGTCATCTAGAACCTATATCCGTAAGTGAAACAGCATAAGTTTTTCTTTTCCTCTGTATCACTAAAAATGTTTCTATATACGTCAGCTATGCAGAATACTAGTTGGAATATGTGACTATCAATGATTATTTTAAGAATATTTAATGTTGTCATATTACACATGCTTACAGTTTATTTCAGAGCGTGTCTTTTCTCTTCTCTCTTTTCTACTTCTCGAGTGTATCCTATGAGGCACTACCAGAGGCTAGAGGCGAACAATATAAGACTTCAATTCCAAAATATATTCACTTGAAACCCAGTATTGTGTACCTACTTTTTAGCAAGTTTCTTTAGCGTAACAGCAACAAAGAAAGACAGAAATCAAGCAGAAGCTAAAAATAAAGATTGCATGTACGTTTTTGTACATGAAAGTTAGAATTATTTGGAGACATTTTATCTGTAGAGTGTCCTCACCTTCAAGACAAGGGTTTTAAAACACTGGATTTGAGCAAGTAAAGACAATGCTGGCCAGCATTTGCCTTTGCTCAGATAACATTTCCTTTTTGGCCTCTCAGTTTAACGGTATTGATAGTTGGAAAGTCTTCACTAACATACAGTTAAGTATGAAGACAGGATGCAGTAACAGAATATCTGTTTTCTCTTGTTTACAAAACACTTCAGTCCTGTGCTGCTTATCACCTTACATAAGCGTGCTATTTTTTTCCCAGCTGTTAAAGCAGAAAATCAGAAACTTTGCCTTTGACAAAACCGTAGGTGAAATCAAGTTTCAGAGTATTCCAAGATAGAAAATAGAATCTGCAAGAAACACATACCAAAACGCTTGACAAAAACAACTACAGGATCATTCTCTTCTCCTCATAAGAAAGCAAATTAGGAACAAAAGAACAAGTTCTACAGAGGTGGAAAATTATTTTTACGAATGCTTGCTTTGCAGACGAATGGAAACATAATTCCACAAAGAAACAGAAAGCAGAATGCACGACAGAACTCGGGACTGCAGAAGCAGTCCACACATACTGCTGCAAAATTGTTGAAGGACAACCACAAACAAAATTTTAAAGTGTTTTCATCTCTTTCTCTTTGAGCATCTCTCCCCCAAATATAATGAATTTTGCTAAGGGCCTGGACGTGTGACAGAGCAGCACAACCAAAAGTAAAAGCAACCCTTCAGCCTGTTCCCAGATCACAAAACATTCTATGCCTCAATGAACCATAAGCATTTAGTTTGGTTGGCAAATGAAAACTTAATCTGATCCTGTGATTAAAACGTATTCCTACCTCAGGATCATCGTCATCAAAATCACAGTAAGTGGAATGATCAGGATTATTCATTTTATCCAAAAGTTCAATAGCAAGACTTGGATTTAATGGCTGGGTGACAAAAAGGATGCTGAAAGACAGAAGGAAAAACACAGATTAAAATTCCAACCGCTCGTATTAAGCACATTTTAATTTTAGAACTTAAAAAAAATCCCACACATAAATTTATACCTGTAGTAACTTTTCAGCTGTCGGTCTTTTTTCAGGATTTTTTTTCTAAGTACCGTTTTCACAGAATGATGGAAACTATTGGACCTGTAAAAGGAAGTGGTAAACATGAGAATCAATTGCCCAGTGAAATACATGATCATTATCTACTGAAACAGAAAAGTACTTGCCATTTCATTTTGTCCTTTAATTCAGGAGGCTGGCAGTTGCTTTTCATCATTAGCAAAAGCGCTCTAAAAAAACCAACAGTATTTCTGTGGGTGACATGGCAGTACATTATCTGCCATGAATTTTGAATACATTGTTTAGTTGGCAGGAAGAAGTCCATCCGTTTAAGAGACGCTACCAGGACAGCATGACGCGTTTATGCAGCAAAAGGAGTTGTCACAATTTCTATCACGTACATCCAGAACACTTACAACCCAACACCCTTGCAGTACCCCCAAACACCACAAGCACCCATGCAGCCACTACTCCAAATGGATGATTTGGGAAGCTGTACTTACACACCGCGCTTTAACCCTTTGCTCACCTCACGGGATGTAGGTCAAACATTGGAGGCTGAAGCTCAGCGAGCTCTGTAGCAGTTATTCCAGCTGCCCACAGATCACAGAGGTGCTTATAGCCACCTTTTCTTCCTACTGCAGCAACTTCTGGCGCCATCCTAAAGGGTAAAACACATTTTTAGATAAACTTCTCGCCACAAATCAAACATTCTTCTGTATGCAGCGGTTTACTACTCTTTTTCCTAAAGCTCTCAATCTATAAGCTCACAGCATATACACTTCCACATGTGGATATATACACAGGCGTGCTTGTCTGCGCGCACATGTGCGTGCAAAAAGTTACGTAATGTGTACGTGAAGTTCTCCTCAATCACCTTCTAGTAACTAACAGGCAGTTTCCAAAACAGCTATTTCGCTGTTTTCAGTGGATGAAACCAATCTGCCTCAGGCTGTTCTGCAGGCACACAACAAACTACCCCTCCACAGCCAAAGAGCCTAAGGGGTCATTATTCAGCTACAGTAAAACCCAAATAATATCCACATTCACACACTGCCCCAGAAAGGGATCAACTGACCTTGAAGAGAAGAATTCTAACCAGAAAGAACTCACAAAATGTCAGCGGGGCTCCTGTCATTCCGGCTCGGCTGCTCCGGGCTCGACTCCGCTCGGCGGGACTCGGCTCAGCTCGGGTCGTTTCGGCTCCGCTCCGATCCGCGGGCTGGGCCGGGCTCGGGTCGTTTCGGCTCGGCTCGGATGTTCTCGGCTCGGCCCGGCGGGACCCGGCCCGGCTCGGATGTTCTCGGCCCGGCGGGACCCGGCGGGGCGGGTCTGGGCCGGGCCCGGTGCCGGTGCCGCAGCCCCCGCCCAGGCGAACCGGCCCGGGCGCTGCCCACGCAGGAGCTCTCCTCGGGCGGGTCCCGGGACACCCCTGCCGAGCTCCGCCGAACCCCCCTCGCTGGGCGGCAGCCGGCGGGACCGAGAGACCCCGGCGGGCGCAGGGCAGAGGCGCGGCGGTCCCGGCCCGCCCCTCCCCGCCCCTCCCGGGACAGAGGGGTCCGCAGCGGCTGTCCCGGGGCTGCTGCCCCACGCCCACCCGTGCGGCGGCACCGGAGCGGGTGGAAGAGGCCCCCGGCTGCCGACCCCAAACGCGCCCCCCCGCAGGAGCTCCCCGGAGCGAGGGGGCCCTGGCCGGGGACGCCCGGCGGGCTCCAGCACCCTTCCCTGGAACGAGTTTATTTAAGCCGGTCCTCTGAATCCCAGCATGGAAGGTTTGCTGCTTTTCCTCAGCTGTGGAAGCAGGGCTTCGCAGGACGGACCATTCCTGTCCGGTAGCACGTTGCCTGCTCCCCAGAGCCACAACCGCAGCCACTGGGTTAGACCTGCAGAAAGAGGTGCCTTTCCGAGGGGTATTTTCTGAGCACACTCAATACAGACCCATCAGGAGCCCCACAGCCAAGACAAGGAATGATCTCTGGCGTTACAGGAAGCGATAAAAGGGTGACAACCTCTGGGCTCAAGAGAGCGACTGCAGCAGCAATTCCCATCACAGGCATCATAGAATAACGGATGCTGCCCACCCATGTCTAACTCGCATTAAGTCACCCTAATCCCCAAGACACTTCTCTTCTAAGGAACTGCAAATCAATTAAAACCATGGGAAAAAAATAACACTGGGTTAAAAAGATTTATACTTAACACACACAAAAACCAGACAGAACTGAACAAAAGCCAATGCTGGATATACAGCTAGAAAGCACAAAACAAAGCATTCATGTGACAACTGAAGACTAAGCGCTGCTTCCACATTAAAAGGTTAGTCGTCATGCAACAAGCTACAATTATCACAAGCACATGGACACCCTCTCACAGCAGAGCTTTGCTGTTGCCTGCACAACAGGGAACAAAGGTTTGGGAAGGTAGAAGGAGTTTCTATAGGAGACCTGAGTAAATGGAGAAGGATCCAAGAAATAAAAATGCTGCTGCCAAAATTAAGAATTGTTCTTCCGCTTCAAAGTAATAAATACTTCCAACATGCAAAAAATCCCTACTTCCACCAGTAACTGTAAGCCACAGTGCAGCTTGGAAATGAGTGTTGGCTGCCCAAGTGCTGAGGGCCGCTATCCTGAGGGGAAGCCCAAGTACACACTGCTGCAGAACAGTATCCTGGGGCGCAGGACAGCTCGATCCCATGAAGGGATACGCCGCAGGGGGAAGGAAACTTCAGGTCCCCCAGACAGTGCATCTCTAATGGGGGAGAACAGGAGAGAGGTGTTCCCACTGAATTACCAAGCTGCCTTAACCTGGGGCACTTACTAAATAACAGAACTTGTTGCCAGTGAAACATTACCTTTTAGGAACCATTTTTCTTCTACCAGTTCAGAGTGTTCTCAACCACTCAGTAAAGTAAAAATCATATCCATAAAACACATTCTTCCAGTAGGAAACTTCTCCCCTCTAACCGCACACCAGGGAGGAGGGAAGACTTACACCCTCGCTGTGCTGATGCATTTGCTCCTAGCCTCTGCCATACGACCAAGTGAGAGGGCTATGCCTCTTCTTCCAAGCTTCCTGAGGCCCTTCGTACCCAACACTTCCACTTTATTCTTAGCTGCTTTCAGAAACCTTAACGGCTTGGGCACAACAGCAAGTTCCTCTGAGCAAGCAGGGCTGTAGCAAGCTCTGGAGATAGGCACTAAGCTCTTTCTTACTGCTGTTACCAGGGCCCAGCTGATGCAGAGCAGCTCAACCCAGGTACTGTTCTTCTACCAGTTCTTTCATCTTCCCCCACTTTCAAGCATCCAGGGGGAGGGGGGGAAAAAAAAAAGAATAAAAAAAGATGGTAAATTGGTGTGAGAACCAAGCAGACAGTACAACTGCTGCTGCTGTCAATAGGATCTCACTTCACAGGTATGCAGCGCACGACTCCACAGCCCACCCCTGACAGTTTCTTCTCAGATGAGCTGAAACACCACTGCTGCATTTTATTTGCATAAGCACAATTACCTGTGTTTACGCTGACACACACTGAGTGTTCAGTGTTCACGGGCATCACTTCAGTGCTCCTGTATCCCTCTTACTTAGTATTTTAATTAGGCTTTAATGGATTCTAGTGGAAGCCAAATGCTTTTGTTCCACAATTGTTTTCCCCTTTTAGGCAGCTCGCAAACCAAACGGGACCGGACCACGTTTCAGCTACTAATGAAAACATCACATTCAAGCTAGGCAGCGATCAATATGGGAAGCAGGAACAGGCTCTTTATTCTGCCACACAAAGACTCCACAGCCTGCCTTCCAGGTAGTACCTCACCGCTAGGTAAACTGGAGCATTAAGTAAACTGAAAAAGGGCTCCCCTATAGCTTGAAAAGAGCCCCCAAAACCCCCAAAAGTCAAAAAAACACCTGAAACTTCTGCTCCTGGGGCCCAATTGTTAAATAAAATGGCTTTGGGGCATGCATGAGGCACAGTTTTCCAATTGCACATTGTTTCTCTCTTCCATTAAGCAGTTTCCTAACCAAGCAGAAGGGCAACGCATCCTCTTTTTTTAAGCACCAGCTGCAGGAGTCTGTCAGCTAAAGTTCTCCGGCTTTTTTGTAGGCAGCAAAGATGGGTGCCCCTACCAGCACCTTCTGGCCCTATCCTTCCCTGGCAATGCAGAGCTTCTGAGCTACCTGCTGCTCTAAAGCCAAAAAAAAAAAAGCACTGGGTCTACCGGAATCACAAAGAAGAGGTATTTTATGTGCATGTGTTTGCAGCAGGATGATTTGGGAATCTGAATACACCTGCCCTCTGAGACAGACTGCTGACATTTCAAACAGCAAACTACAAAAAAAAAAAAAGCCCACAGATTGCTTCATCAGTTCAACTTGACTTGGCAAGTTTCATTTAAAGAGGAGGCAACTTTACTTTAGAAGCACCTCCAGCAGTCAGATTTTCAACTGCATGCTGTAACAACGGGAGACGGTACAGGGTACATCAACAAATAAAACACTAACGCAGAGATTAAGACCCTCTGAAACAACACATGGATATGGAGCATGTTCTCCAGAATCCAACATAGTACCTGGGGGAGACGCGGGGTCCTCTGCTTTGTTACCCTGTCCCTAACACCTCACCTTCCCTTTAGCTGTAGCCTCTCTTGCTCTTTGCTTTGTGGGTAAACAAGTTACAGCACATCAGATTTAGTTTGTTATTTATCCCTTGCAACAGGTTTAAGTGTGCATTGGGGTGTGCACTGGGATATTCTTCCTTAAGGAAATCAAATTGGAACTGTGAGAAAACCCCCTTGTCTGAAACCCAAATTGGCAGAACTTGACTTTACTTACTGAAGCAGTAGCACAGAAAAAAAATTCTTTGTCCATAATTGAAAAAAGGCTAAAACCAGGGGAATCAAACACCACCAGATGAATATTGCTATGAAGAGGGCCACTGTGCCAGTGTGAAGAGGGTATAAGACCTCCACCTCAAGAGCTGTCCTTGAAAGCTGATGGAACTGCAGAAAAAACAGTGAATCTCTGCTCAAAGACTATTTTTTTCCTCCATTTTTAATTTCACTTAAGTAGAATTTAGTAGCCAGAAGAGATGGCTGGTGTATGAGGTTTAACCACCCCTGTCCTTCAAGAGCTACAGTCTGGTTCTCTGTCCTTGTTCACAGAAGATAGTGGCTAATTTGTCTCCAATCTTTTCTTGAGATTAACAATACCCCAATAGATCATTTGAATTGTGCTTTCCTTCATACACTGTCAGCTCTTTAAGTGCATTCACACCAATGCTCTGGGCCTTCTAGCTGGCCATCTCACAAACTCCAATTAAACTGGGCAAAAAGATGTGAAAATCTCCTGGCAAACCTACAGCCGAGACATTCATCATGACAAGTAATTCTGGATGGCCAAATGCATCCATTTTGGAGGAACCCTGTTGGTAGAGAACAAATGCTTGTGCTCTCAGACATGTGGGCTCCTTTCTGTACTCTCTGTGTGAGCATCCAAGATCTGAGACCCATTAAAAAATCCTAGTGATTTTCTTTTCATCTGCTCAAAAAAAATCTCATCCATCTATTTACCTAGGGCATAGGGGAGATGTTACCATTTGGCAGGCTGCTCAGAAATGTTTGCTGACCCTGCTAACTTCACAGCAATCAAAACCCAGGGATCTTTTCAGTATCCGGTGATAACCAAGAACTGTGGACCAAACCTGAAGCACCTGCAACCCGAGTTCCCCATGGCTCAACTTCAGATCCCCCATCTGGCATCTTTCCAGTACAGTGCTACTGAACCACACAAAAATAATTTTTACCTATTGTAATCATGTTGTTGGGCAGGAGAGACTGCTCAGGAGCTGAACACAAATGACTGCCATCATGCTTAGGAACCATTTAAACCACTGATTTTCTGCCATCTGCAGCATAGCTAGTTCTCCTCAGCAGGAGGATATTGTCCTCTACAGGCCTCCCAACACTGAGGGCAAATTCTTAGGCAAATAACTACCTGTCAAACTCCAGAGGAAAGCCAAGTGTGGGGTAAGACATACTCTTGTCAGGTGGTGCTCTGCTGACAGGGCAAAATCCACTGAAATTCACAGACTATCTGCATTCACCAACTGCAACTCACACATCAGCTTTCAGGAACAGCTCCAGGAAACAGCAGCAATGGCACAGATTGATTTTAAAAGACCAGAGGGGTTATCTCTGGATGTCACAGCCTTCCCCAGCCAGCCCCCCTTCTCCAAATATCCCAGGCACACCCTCTGCTTTAGCAAGAAGAGACCCAGCAAAGCCTCTCCACACACAGAAGTGAAGAGAGCGAGCACCAGGGCCAGCACACGCGCACATAGACACACATTACCTGGGATGAGGACTGCATTCACATCAGGATTATAAAAATAAACACAGCACAATTAAAATGGGTATTTCTTTTCCTCCCTTTCCCCATCCCATCCATTTCCAGTCCCTAGCCACATTTCTTACTAAGTTTTTGAACCCAATAAGAGTATTTGACAACACAGGAAAAAAATATTAGGGTGGGAGAGTATTGGCCAGGTAAACCCACAGAAATACGAACTTCTCTGACTTTGATCACTATTGCAGAGGGTGCTGTGACACACAGCGGGACAATATCGCTGTGCTGCTGCGGGAGGTATGTGCTAGCTTTTGCTGGCCCTCCTGGCTGTGCTCCCACTAGATGGCACGTTTCAGAGATGGGAATTCCAGCTCTGCGCTCCGGTACACCGGAGTGAGCGGCCTCACCAGCTGCAGAAAATGCAGCAAAACTCCATTATGAGGAGAGGTGGAGTAAGCCACCAACCACATTCCTAGTTCCTCCAAAGACAAGCCAAGGCAAAAGCTTAACAGCCCTTCCAAAATTGAGACCACTTTGGATCTCATGTCAGTAGGCACCTACCTAGTCCCCATCTCAAGTCCTGATGAGTTCTTGGTTTCCTAGCATAGTAATAATTTATTCATAACTAATGATTATTAAAGTGATGTGTTTTATCAGATCACAGTTTTCTATTTTGCTGTGGCACAGTCTGTATTCCATATTCCAAGGCTGAGGACAGGTGCTCTCTGATCATATCCTTTTATAGCCCTTTTATAACAGAGACAGAAAATGCCTGTAGCCTCAATGCTGAATCCAGGGCAGAGAAGAGGCGCTTATCTCCAAAGTCTTACCCCTGCTTCTGTCCTAAGCGCACATTTTAGACACAGAGGCTACCTCAGCAGTGAGAAGGCCTACAGATAGGTGTTTGATAGCCAGGCAAGAGGATACACAGTACAGCAATCCCCCCCCCACCCCTTCAAGAACTCACCTGGTCTCTTGAGTGGCTTTTTGGTGGGGGTGTCCTTCCTTTTGTTCTGAATGGCAGGGGAATATGGCACTCCAGTGGAGGAGCTGTTCTTACGGAAATGGTCTTTCAGCCCCTTGATGGAGCGGTCAAGCTGGACAGAGTGGATTTGGAAATAAACAGGCACAAAATCTAGGGAGACAAGGTAGAAACAAGATTATAGGCAAACAGGGAACACTATATGATAAAACAAACCTTTCCTGAAACACTCTGTGCCCCTAAGGGGCCCTAGTAGCATTGATGTGGGACCCGAGGTGTTTTTCCCTCCCAGAGCCTCTCCTATTTTCTTCAAAAACTACTACTTCTTCTTCCTTCCCCCACAGTATTCATTCCAGCCCTCCCACCACACACAACAAGTCTGTGCACCAAGAGCACATCAGTTGTGGAACTGATGGGAGACATTTGTGCAAGACATTGTCAATTCAAGTGCTCAGTTTCTAACATGAGAGACTTTACACACTGCTCAGGATTCAGGGCATTCAGGAACTAAATGAGGCGTTCATCATCTGAAAGCAGAATACAAACTGACTAACAAAATATGCTATATATGCTTCAGTCGCCTTTGATCATGGAAAAGTTCTTAAGAAGCTTTTAAAAGATGTTTGTCATACTTGGTAAGCACAGTAATCCCCACTCAGAAGCAAATCATTGAGGTGGGGGGTGATTCTAGTAGCTATATGTATGTGAAAGTACAGGTTTCCTGTAACAAGTCCACAAAATTGTTCACTCCCAAAGAAAAAGTTAATAAAGGAGTATAAAGCTGTAGGCAGATTTTGATGCTGCAGAACAGGAAAGAAGAGACATGTGCTGACTGAAGAAAGTCTTCTGTGCTGCTTCCCCCTCCCAGCCCTTGGTCACATTTACTACAAAAAGTTCTGTTCATAAATAGTTCCCAAATGGGAATAAGTGACCAGTGTCTCACACATTTATAACACTTATAATGATGGAGCACTAGATAGTTGCAGCTCCATCAGAAGGCATCACAGATGCGAGTTCAATGGATTTCTGCTATAGGACAGGCTATGCATTAAGACAATTTATGCTTTATTTACACAGCTCGCTCTCTCATCATATTCACCAGATCATTCTGTTCAACTGACAAACCATCACTCACTACAAATGCTGTAAAAAAAAAAAAAAGGAGGATCTTAAGAAGGTGATTGAAAGGAGACTGAACTACTCACCTAAAAGGTGCCACTAAGGCAGTCACTAGTTTTGCTAGCGCTGCTAGCTACCAACAGCAGTGCGAGTCATGATTTGTTAGCCACAGCAGCACCTGAGCAGAGGCTTCAAGGCTGAAGGTGTGTGATCTACAATCAAAGCTGTACAGGGCTACACACAACCCTCAACACCCTACTTTTGGTCTCAGCCACATGCAGTAAGTAGTTGGAGAGCACTCACCTGATACAGAACTACAAGGGAACAATACACAGCACTACCAACCTTGATTCCTGCCGTTTTCCACCAGCCAGCCAGAAATGCGGATGATATCGTGCAGGACGCTCTCCGGGAGGTGCTCCAGAGACATCTCCTCCTGCATCTCCATTTCATCATCCCCGCTGATCAGGTCCAGGATGAGGATGGGTGGGACCGGCTTGCTGTGTCGTGTCATCAAGCTGCGGAACTCTGACTCCAGGGACTCCTTGCCCCTCTCAAAGAGGGATTTCTGGCACAAAACAGCAGAAGGACAGAAGCAGCACAGGGCTTCTGTAATCAGTCACTCACAAGTATTTCTGTATAAGAACGTACTTTCTGCAGCGTTTCTAACCACATGCTTCAAACTCCAACACCTGTAACTAAGAAACTTTTAAAGCAAATTAAATTAAAAAAGGCTTGGGAGTTGCTCAGTTTTCAAGTGGGATTTAAACAGATCTCCCATTCCGTTCAAGCAGTTGAAGGACTGACAAGAGCTGCTCAGGAAGAGGTTCAATCAACTCCACCACACGTGCAAGATGCACTTTCAGAAGTCCTATGGCACAATGCATAGAGAAAGCAAAACGCCACAAGCAGAAACGCTGCCGAGTGCAGACTTAAACAGAAGCCAAAACAATTGTTTCTTTAGCTGTGCCCAAACACCTTCTTTACAAGGCAGCAAGCAAGAGGGCAAGCAGCAGGGCTACATCTGTCCCTCTTACCCATGCCAGGTTCCAGACCCATGACCTACCACGCGGTTCAGCTCTGGGCTGTCTGGATTGTTGTCCTGGAAGTATTCCACCGCCTTCTGGATTTTGTCCATGCAATTCAAGTACTCCTCCAGCCTCCCAGTGGGGCTGAAAATAAAACCAAAAAGAAACAGAAGCAGCAAAGAAAGAAGGTATCAAGAAAGCACCAGACCAAACTCAGGATAAAAATAACAAGGAACATTTAAATTGCCTTTTCTTCAACTAGGAGGAGGTCATGGGATTCCCTTTTGCCTCCACTCAATAGCACAGCAGAATACCCAATCCATGCAGCAAGTGCAGAAGTACTGATGATGGAGCAGCACACAACTCTCAGCCTTGCCATCCTTTCCCAGTCAGGCCCTGATGGGAAGGTAGAGGAAGCTGCACATCCCACCCCAGAGAAGGGCCATCACAGCACCTTCCCAGAGACTGAAAGCAGGCTCCAGAACAGTTCTGATTCATCCTGGATGCAGCGACAACATCAAGAGGGCAGGAAGAACCTTTGGGAAAAGGGTGGAGGAAAGAAGAGAAGCCACCAATGCTCATGAGATTCATATGGCAGCATGTCTGCAAATCCTGGAAGAAACACCAGGGTCTGAGCAGACTTTGCCCTCTGGGGATTGCTGAAGGTCAAGTCAGGCAGCTTCATTGTGGACTGACAGTGGGAAAAGAGTGTGGGAAGGGTACAGGGAACATTACGATGAGTGTGTGGAGTCAGGTCCCCTACCAAAAGTTCAACAGGATGAAGCACCCCAGTAAGATCTAGCTGCTCAACTCACCCTTCCTTTATGATCTTCTCTGTGTCCTTAGCCACATGGTAGTAACTGATGACGTGATCCAAGCAGGACAGGGCCTTCTCCACGTTCTCCTGCAAGCGCTGCAGGTTCTCTGTCTGTTTATGGACAGGGATGATCGAGTTCTCCAGCTTCATCAAACGACTTTCAAAGGAGGAAAGAATAGAAACCTACACGCCAAGAGAGAAACAGAGAGCTGAGGACATCCTTCCACCTGGACCCATACAGTTGGACAGCAGTTAGAGCAGGGCAATCAGGGACCTTCAAGTCCCAGCTTCACTTTTTGGGCTCTGCTACTAATTTGCCATGGCTCCTAAAGCAGGCTGTTTAATCCCTCTATGTCCTAATTTCTATTAATAATCACAAAATAGATCACCTGCCATACAGAGACGGGCCAAGCTTGAATTAGATGTTTGTAAAGTGTGAAGCTAATGTTTCCAGACAGTACTAAGGAGGAGCAAAATTTTATTTGACAGCAGAAAACAAAACCCCAGGAACTGCCTAGAGGTGCCCTAGGTAAAAAGAACAAAAACATAAACCGGCTGCCACTTTGCTCCATACCACTAAGACCCACATATGAGATGCACAACACGACGACACAGGACCAGTATAGCGAGAACCTTCTTTTCCATCATAGACATTTAGTTTTTAAAAGGGACTGCGATATTGCTTCCGAAAGGTGGAAAACCTCTTAGTAAGCTCATAAATGGAGCCTTAATGTCATCTTTTCCAGCAAAAATGTAATTCTTTCAAGACTCACTCCTACGTTATGTTTTCCACACTTCTCTGGCAGTGCCTCTATGACCTTCTTGAAGCACTAAGCCCAAAACGGGACATAGTATACTAGCTGAGGGCTTAGGAGCAATTAGAGCGTGGTAATTACTTTCTACCTCCTAAGCAGAACACTCCCAAAATAAAACTCCAAACGAGACCTGACTTTAGGAAGCAACAACATGATGCTGTTGCACAAACTAGTCTGGGGTCTATTAATACCTATTCCCAAGAGAGAGGACAGACTCATTTGAGCCCTCATCTCCTCAGGAGAGAAGCTTAGGATTTAAACATTCATCAGTTTCCCACTTCGCCCAGCCACTGAAGTGTCAAACACAGATGCAGAGGAAGTGGTTCATTACTCTGCATTCCTCAGATAGGCACAATGACAGCCTTGAAAACAGACTGTCCTAAGAAAAAGTAAACCAAGGCCCAACATTAGGGCTGAACTTCAAGGACCTCCTTACCATGTTCTCTGTAAGCTGGTCACTCTTCTCAAGGCTCTCTTTGATAAAGGACAGGGGTTCTTCTTCCTGTCAGCAGGATGAAAAACTAGTCTTCAATTCTGAACATGGAGCATTTAAGTCACTACATGCTATACGTACGTTTTTACAAGTCCTGGTAAACACTGCAGCAAACAATGTTTGATCTGATGCTGACACCACATTTTAATATGCCACCTCTTCGCAGAAATCACAACTGACCCAAGGTGAGAGACACATAACATAAGTGAGGGTTTTATGGATTACTCATTTCCCTCTAATAGCCCAAGCCCATGAGCCTTAGCACACTGAAGTCACAGCACAATATAACGTTAACACCTTTACCACAGAGGCACACTGGCACAAGACCACATTTGCCTGCCACAGCACAACACAGGTGTTGCACAGGCACCATCCAAATCCCCCACACAGCCGTGAACTCAAGCAGCCAACGCAAAGCAAACACCAAGGGCTGTTTTCAAGTCACCAAAGCCCAGAGATGGGGTGGGGGGGATGGACGGGACACAGCAACCTGCAAGGGCTGGCCCCACAGGCTGGACCTGGGGACCTGAAGGGAGAGCCCCCAGAAGCTACCAGGCCCTAAGAGCGGGGCCCCGGCCCCAAAGTGGGCGGCAGAAATACCTCCTGACCCTGAAAACTAAGGGCCCTCGGCCCTGAAGGGGACCTGGGGATGCTGACAGGCCCGGAGCGGGGTGACCAGGCCCTTAGGGGGTCGCGGGACGCTCCCAGGCCC
This sequence comes from Gavia stellata, assembly GCF_030936135.1. NCBI lineage: Eukaryota > Metazoa > Chordata > Aves > Gaviiformes > Gaviidae > Gavia > Gavia stellata. The sequence continues at coordinate 72,352 of NC_082617.1, read as the reverse complement.
GGAGGGGGCCTCCGTGCCAGCTCCCAGGCCCATCTCCTAGGCAACGCGCTGGGGCTGCGGGCCCGGGACCAGGCCCCGGCCCCGGCAGGGCCCGCAGCAGGGCCCTAGCCCAGCCCTACCTGCTTGAGCTTGCCCTCGATCGCCCTCCTGCGGGCCGACACCTCCTCGGCGGGGATCATCCTGCCGCGGAGCGCCGGGGCCGCGCTCCACCGTTCAGTCCCACTGCAGACACCCTCTTCCGCCCTCCCGTCACTGCCGCGGCGCCATCTTGGGAGCGGCAAGACACATTGAGCATGCGCAGCACGACCAAGGGCCCTCTGGAGAGTGGTCTCCATTTAAGTAGGGGCCGGAAAGGCACCGGCCCTGAACGCGCATGCGCTGTTGTCCCAGAGGGGAAGAGGCGCATGCGCACTGCCCCTCGTGACGGGCAGTTTGGGAGTAGTGGGCAGCTGCGCCGCCATGTTGGAAGTGGTGTGGCGGGTGCCAGGGTGGCACCCCATTTCTGTCAGGGCAGGACTGGCTCCCCAGGCCCGCCATCCCCACTACGGCCTGGCCGAGTCGAGCTCCTCCAACCCCAGTATCACCGACGTCCCCACAGGACACGACGTCCTGAGGGGGTCCAAAGCCACCCAGCCTTCCCCCCTGCCAAGCTGCTGGGGCGGCCAGGCCCAGGGCCACTCTGCCACACACCGTGAGGGAGAAACGAGGTGTGGAGGAAGATTACAGGGGTTTGAGCCCAGGGAAATTAAATTGTAGAGATTTGAGTATGAATTACGGAAATGTAGACATTTGCAGGAGTGCAGGTCACTCCACTCCCATCCAGCGTCCATTTTCCAGAAAGAAAGGCTACCACCACAGGGAAGGTGCTGCCTTCTCCTGCGGCATAGGTGGGGATGGCCGGGTTTATCACACGCTGAGGCAGTTACGGGGCTCTGCAGCCTCACAAACCACATCCAGCCTGGCACAGGGAGCTGCTTTTATCAGTACGGACAGTCCCAGCCTGCCGTCTCATGGGGCACCGAGGCAAGGCCCCTGCTGCGTGAAGGGACTGGTGTGTTCTCATCCATCTTCCCCTTGTCAAACCACCCCGGGCTCTGGAAAGGAGCTGAAACAGCCCGACTGGTCTCTTTTGTTCAACAACTTTGGTGTGTTTCATAACCCACCTTATCATGCTGCAAACAGCTGTGACCGGGCTCTGGCTGCTGTGAGGGCCGATGCACAGCCAGGGCACTGTGTTTTCTGTGTGTGACATTGCCCAGCCATGACTGCCTGCCCGTGTTTTATGGGGACACCTGCTAGAGGGAATCTTGTCCTGTGGGTACAAGAGAGAAGAGCCCTGTCCAGGGTCAGCGCTCAGCATGTCTTGTGCTTTTCCCCGCTGGGCTGGTGTGATTGGGAAGGTTTCTTTTCTCCATGTACAGCAGAGCCATCTCTTTTTTTTATAGCAATCCATGCTTTTTCTGCTAACACTCATCCCCTCATTCAAAGAGCACCCAGGGCCAAAATGAAATCTCCCCTCTCTGAGCCTGGGGAACAATTGTGTGTGCTCCCCTGAATAGTGCTGTATATCTCCCGAAAACCCAGCAAAAATGTTCCCTCACCCCTTCATGGGGTGACTGAGCCCTCAGAGCAAAGAGGGGGAGCTGGGATAGAGGCACCCAACCCATGTCGCCGCTGCCAGCTAGGGTGCAAAGGGTGAATAAATATACAGAAAGTCAGTCTGCCAATAAATAGTGTAAAAACTACCAGAGTCTGTGCAAACGTGAGGTGCAACGCCACATCCAAGGGGAGGCAGCAGAAAAAACCTGGCTTGCTGGTCAAATGAAAAAAGTCAAAGCAGCAGAGGTTATTTCTGGTAAAATGAAAAAGAAAGGGTAGAAACACTGCAGTTTGAACACGTTAAAATACAGTGCAAAAGGGCGCAAAGCACACCTGGGATCTTTGGGTTGTAAATACCCCCCCGGCTCATTGCTGGCAGTTTCTCCAGAGTCCCTTTCCAGCCCTTTCTCCCACCATCCCAAGTGGCAGCACTGCTCCACAGCTGTGGGCACAGAGAGGTACCCGCAGCCTGGCCCTGGCCAGCCTCGCACCCAGCCCCACATCCCTGAGCCAACCTGCCCTCCCCATGGGGCTCCCCGAACCTGCTGCCCCCAGACCCGCCACCCCTCACCCTGCCTGCGCCGGCCGGGCTGGCAGCTGAGCGTGCGCTGCTTTTCTTCCCTGCCTTGGCAGAGCCCAACCGCTCCTCGGCGTAATTGGCCTCGCGAGGGCTTGGCTATTCCTGCGGTTTCTGTGCGGCTCCTCTCACCGCCCTGTACCCAAGAGGGCTCTGAAGCCACTTGTGTTTCTCAGGGCATCTACAGGGCCAGGTGGGGACATGGCACAAGCAGAGGGATAGCCCCAGGCACTGACACCATGTCACCCTCAAGAGCTCCCCGCAGGGGCAGGGAGGGATGCTCCAGGGGTTGGGAGCAGCTCCCAGGACTTGGGACCCCGGGCACAGCCACCCTTATGTCGCACAGGCGGGGTGTAACCATTGTCACGCATGTGGTGGTTTGTGCCTCAGTTTCTCCGCGGGGCATTGCTGTGCTGCCGCGGAGAGGGGTGATAGCACCCATGTAGCAAGGCTGGGTGTGCAACCAGGGCTGGGCTGGTGAGATGTCCCCTACCTCCAGGGGAGAGGATCAGGCAGAGCCAGGCTGTGCTGGAGGGAAACAAAGAGGCAAAAGGGTTTTTTCTTCTCCTTTTTTTTCTTTTTTTTTTATTTATTTATTTTGAAAATAACTTTCCATGGAAAAGGTTAAATTGCACACATATCGCTGCAGTTCTTCAGCATCGAGGCCCCGAAACAGGAAAATATAACAAAACCAACAAATAAAAAGGAGCATTGCCAATACAGATATAAACACCTACACTGACCCCCAAAGCTCCCCAAAGACATGGCCTTCACTCCCCAGCCCCGGGACACCGTCCCCAGCTGTGCGGTGGCATCCCAGGGCACTTCAGGTGCCGGCACCTGGGCAAAGCAGTGGCCCAGTCCCAGCTCTGTTGCTTGCGTGAGCTGAAGATGTTGGTTCTTAGCCTGTCCCACGCTTTACTGGGGGGATGCGGGACCTGCACTCCCACCTCCACGGCTCCAACCCTCTCCCCAGATTTGGGTGCAAATTACTCCAAGGGTAATTTATACAGTTTTTTAAAGGCTTGTTTATTGATTCTAAAATAATCTAAATATGATCATATAGAAACGTTAAAATTGATTAATAAATAAAATAATAAAATACAAATGCGTAAGTTAGGATTGTTAAGTTAGAAACAATAACCATAGGAACCTCACCAGGGTGTTGCCGTTCCATACTAAGGAACTAACAGTAACGAGATGGAACGATGAAGAATTGAATAGAAAAGTTTTGTTTGAGTCCTGTGACAATGTGACCTGATATGCACTAGTGATGCTGCTTGGAAAATTCCTTACCTTTCCCACCTTGATTCAAATATGAAGAATGCCAATCAATAGATATTAATAGAAATAAGCATTGATTATTTTAAGTATGGATATTGATAGAAAAGTATAATCCAGAGAGCGATTAATAAAGATTAAATTATATATATATGTTGTGTATAAGGGTAACTAGGTATGATCGATCTGTGATTTCATCATAAACTAACTGCTGAACAATGCAGCATTGTGAAGAGGTAGAATTTGCTTGTCAAGAGAATGATAAGTTGTAGGCCTGGTCAGTAAACCGAGGAAAACTTAGGAAGATTCCAAGAATGGAATTTTGCAACCAACCTGAGCATGCGCAAAGATGGGATTCAACTAGAGGACACCATGAGGAAGACTATGGACGACCACCAGAGGACCTTAGACAGCCACCTGTGTACCTGGAGGCGAATGTGTCATGAGCATTTACATACATTAATGAGTTCTCGGAAATTGTATGAGTATGTTAATTGTTTCTTGGAAATGTGATGACTATGTATACTGATTGTATATAACTTCTGTAGCGGAGAAACTAAGTACGCACACGAGGTGGAGCGATCCCCTGTGCGTCCAGTGCTGCAGTAAAGAAGTGCCTGCTCACCTACGTACATTGTGTAGGTGACTTTTTCTATTAGAGATTTTTAACATGTTTAACAGTCATGTAACCCAAATGCATGTTAAATAGACAAGTTTTGCCCTTCTTCCTGATCTGTCTGGGAGATAATTCTCAGGAGGTCATAAACGGTATGTTCTGCTGTGCTTTAAAATAACCTGTCGCCAGAAATGTCTTCCTTAGTGCCTGCGCAGAGCGAGAACCTCCATTAGCGAGGGCGTGCTGACCCTCGGGCAGCTTCAAAGCAACGAATACTTGTAAAGAGGTTAAAAATCCAGTCCCCTGGTAGCAGCGTGCGTGTCTAAATCCACCTGACTCCACATCACTCAATCAAAAGTTTTTGTGGGTAGGGGTGGATGAAATCAATCTACTCTAGAGGCAGGTGCTAAAACTGGCCAGGCAGTTTATCTAAATAAATCAAAATTTACCTTTGAATGGAGTGGCATGCCTTTAGATGTGGGGGTGGGGTGTATTGCTTTTTCCTTCCTTGGGCTGAGCACAGGGCAGTGAGAGGTGTTTCCACCTGGGGGAGGGAAACTCATCCAACAGCCATCATCAGCCTCAGGGCTTGTGCTCCTTGATGGAGGCCTAAGTGCTTGGGATAGCTTTAGCTGGGTGGTGCTTCTCATTCTGCTCCCAGCTTTTCCCATTAACGTTTGCTCTTTGGTTAATTTGTCTGTGCAGTGTTTAGTAAACATTCTCCATTCATAGCTCTGAGTCCCTTTCCCCCCCCCCCCCCCCCCCCCCCCAGGCAGGTAAACTACATGTGCCTTTCTTTGAAACCCCATGAATAGCTCTGGAGTTTACCTTGGGAGCAGAGAAAACAGGGACCCTTCAGAGCAGAGAGGAGACTTTAATACGAGAAGCACTGCAATGATATGCTGCTTGTGAGGAGGAAAGTACCTGCTTCAACTTCTTTTGGTAGCTTCTGCATCGTTTAGCAATAACTGCTTAAAAGACTGATTACTTCTGTTACAGGACATCTTGAAAAACAAGGGTTAAAAGTAAGAAAGAAGAATGTAAAGAAGATACTTCATAACAACTGCGCCTGGCACTTAGACATATTAGAGATAAAGACTGTCTTCACTGACTCTCTGCTAACTAGCAATAACGATTAGCACAAGGACGAATCTTAGAAAAATAGAATGGACTGCCAAAATAGTGCCCTAGAGTTAACTCGTTTCATTATAATCTCATTATAACACTAAGGAACACACCTCCTAGCTAGAAAAGCCCCAACCCAGTTAAGCCCCCTACTCTCTGAGCAGGTGTGGTGAATTAAAAGAGAACTGCAACTTTAAGATGAAGTAAGAAAAGTATTAACCAAGAGTTAATTAAGGGGTAGAACCAGTAGGAATAACTAACGTTGTTAACTGTTTTCAATACCTGTCATGATTTTAACCCGGTGTGCATGTCAGGAGGAGGAATCCCCTTGCACCCGGCGCCGCAGTAGACATATCTGCTTTATAACTGAGTGTGAGCTGTGAAGTTTGTTTCCGCGTGTCAATACTGGAATACTGTCAGTACTGTCAATACCCCAATACAGCCCGAGGGGTCCCGTCCCGCGGGCAGAGCCCGGCGGAGACCTGCGCGGGGGACGGGCGGGAGCGGCGGCAGCAGGAAAACGCTCCCGAGCCGGTCCCCTTCCCGGGGCCGGCCCGGGCCGGGCTTCCCGAGCGGGGCGCGCCCCCGGGAGCGGGGCGAGCCCGGGCGCGGCTGGCTACCGAGCCCGGCTGGCTACCGAGCGCGGCGGCGGGGCAGGGCCGGCCGGCAGCGCCGAGCACCGGGCGCAGTCTGCCGCGGGTGCGGCCGAGGGCCGGCGCGGGCTTCGTCCCGGCCGGCACCGTGCGCCTCCGGGGAGCGCCGGGACGGCGGCAGCCGGCGCGGCCCCTCGGCCTCGGCGTCCTCGTCGCCGCCCGGGACACAGGGACCCCCGGGGCGCTCCCCGGCCCCCGGCGGCGTCCCGCCCCGCCCGCCCCCCCACCCCCGCCGGAGCCGGGCAGGACGCGGAGCTGCAGCGCCCGGTGCGCGGTGCCGAGGGGCCGGTTCCTGCCCGCCATCGCGCTGCCCGCCCCGCCCGCCCCTGCCGCTGCGCCCCGACCGGCCGGGGGGGCTCGGCTGGGCCCGGCTCGGCTCGGCTCGGCTGCTCCGGGCTCGGCTCGACTCCGCTCGGCGAGACTCGGCCCGGCTCGGCTCGGCGGGACTCGGCGGCGGGTCTGGGCCGGGCCCGGTGCCGGTGCCGGAGCCCCCGCCCAGGCGAACCGGCCCGGGCGCTGCCCACGCAGGAGCTCTCCTCGGGCGGGTCCCGGGACACCCCTGCCGAGCTCCGCCGAACCCCCCTCGCTGGGCGGCAGCCGGCGGGACCGAGAGACCCCGGCGGGCGCAGGGCAGAGGCGCGGCGGTCCCGGCCCGCCCCTCCCCGCCCCTCCCGGGACAGAGGGGTCCGCAGCGGCTGTCCCGGGGCTGCTGCCCCACGCCCACCCGTGCGGCGGCACCGGAGCGGGTGGAAGAGGCCCCCGGCTGCCGACCCCAAACGCGCCCCCCCCGCAGGAGCTCCCCGGAGCGAGGGGGCCCTGGCCGGGGACGCCTAGCGGGCTCCAGCCCCGGGACGCGGAGCATCTCCCCCGGGAGACGGTTCCGCCGCCGCCGAGCCCCGCTGCGGGGAGCGGGGTGGGGAGCGTCCCGCCGGCGACCCCCCACGTCCCGGGTGGGCAGCGCGCGCGCGCACCCGCGTGTGCATTTGCTTTTCCCCGCGCTCCTTTCGCAGCAGTTTGTAATAACGGGGCCGCGGGGGGGGACGGAGCCGGAGCGAGGGGGCGGAGCCGGGGCGAAGGGGCGGGGCCGGGGCGAAGGGGCGGGGCCGGGGCGAAGGGGCGGGGCCGGGGCGGGGGACGGAGCCGGGGCGAAGGGGCGGAGCCGGGGCGGGGGACGGAGCCGGGGCGAAGGGGCGGAGCCGGGGCGAAGGGGCGGAGCCGGGGCGAAGGGGCGGAGCCCGTCCGGCGGGTTCTCTGCCGGGGAAGGGGCGGAGGGGGTGGTCCGCTCCCGGGGCCTGAGCGCTGCCCGGGAGCAGAGGCGGGACGGCGGGGAGGAGGAAGGGGGCGGCCGGGGTGCGGGACCCGGCGGGCGGAGGGCGAGCGGAGCGCAGGGCTCGTGTCGGCCACGTCCCGCGGCGAGAACCGGGCTCCCGCGGGGCGGCGGGGGGGTCACGGCCGGAGCGGGGAGCTGCCGGGGGGCGGGGAGCGTGCGGGACTCGCTCCGGGGGAGCGGGGGGCTGCGGAGGCAGCGGCGGGGCCCGAGGGGGAGGAGCTCTCGCAGCGCGACCGGGACAGAGGAGACACACACGGCAGCTGCGGCAGAGGAGACCGACGCTCCGCTTTTATGGCGCGCACGGCCGGGCAGCGAGCGGAGGCTCCGTCCCGGCGGAGCAGCGCGCCCGCAGCCTTTCCGAGCGGGCCCCGTCCGGCACAGGGCAGGAGACCCCCGGGGACCTGTGCCGGTCCGCCCCAACAGCCAAAACGGTGATGCGCTCCTCCAGGGCAGCGCTGCGAAGGCCTCCGGAAAACCTGTGTTTTGGAATATCAAAAAAAAGTGAAAAGCCGAAAAGGGCTCCCAAAATACTAAATGGTGACGTGCTCCAAACAAGCCCCAGAGTACAGAGCTACAAAAAAGTGCCGGGTTGGAGGGATCCAAAAAAGCCCCAGGGTACAGGACTACCTCCAAAAATTACTCCAAACTGTGCAGGGCTCCTACCAAAATATTACTCCAAACGGTGCAGGGATCCTGCCAAAAAATTACTCCAAACGGTGCAGGGCTCCTGCCAAAAAATTACTCCAAACTGTGCAGGGCTCCTACCAAAATATTACTCCAAACGGTGCAGGGATCCTGCCAAAAAATTACTCCAAACGGTGCAGGGCTCCTGCCAAAAAATTACTCCAAACTGTGCAGGACTGCCCAAAAATCCTCCAGGGCAGTGCCTGTTAAGGCCTCTGGAAAAAACGGGTTTGGTAATATTCCAAAAAGGACCAAAGGCGTAAAGGGCTCCCAAAAAACTAAATGGTGACACACTCCAAAGAAGCCCAAGGCTACAGAGGTACAAAAAAGAACCGGTTTGGAGAGCTCCCACAAAAACGAAACGGTGCAGGACCATCCAAAAAAATTAAAGGAGAACGGCTCCCAAAAAACCAAAAGGTGATGCATTCCTCTGTGAGGTCGGCGTGGCGATACAATCCAGAAATCACGGGTTTTGTAATATTCCAAAAACTAGCAAAACCAGAAAGGGCATCCAAACCCCCCCAAAAAACGGTGACCCTTGCAAAACAAGGCCAAGGGTACAGAGCTCATAAAAAGCCCCAGGGTGCAGGACTCCTTCCAAAAAATACACCAAAGGGTGCAGGGCTCCCTCCAAAAATTACTCCAAAGCGTGTAGGACTCCCCAAGAAAAACTCCAAACGGGGGAGGGCTCCCCCAAAATACTCCAAATGTGGCAGGGTTCCCTCCAAAAATTACTCCAAATGGAGCAGGGCTCCCTCCAAAAATTACTCCAAATGGTGCAGGACTCCCAAAAAAATATTCTATATGGTGCAGGACTTCCAAAAAAAATATTACATATGGTGCAGGTCTCCCAGAAAAATATTCCATAAGGTTCAGGATTCCCCCCAAAAATTACTCCAAACCATGCAGGACTCCCCAAGAGATACTCCAAATGATGCAATACTCCCAAAAAACCCAAATGGTGATGCTCCCCTCCGGGGAGGGGCGGCGCAGTGATACTCACCTCTGGTGGGGAGGCTCTGCGATGCTCTCCTCTGGGTGGCGGGGCAGGCGCGGCGATGCTCTCCACGGGATGGGGGGGGCGGCGCAGTGATGCACTCCAGAAATCACAGGTTTTGTAATATTCCAAACAATAGCAAATCCAGAAAGAGTACCCAAAAAACAAAACGGTGACCCTTGCAAAACAAGACCAAGGGTACAGAGCTCATAAAAAGCCCCACGGTTCAGGACTCCTTCCAAAAAATACACCAAAGGGTGCAGGGCTCCTTCCAAAAATTACTCCAAAGCGTGTAGGACTCCCCAAGAAAAACTCCAAACGGGGAAGGCTCCCACAAAATACTCCAAATGGAGCAGGGCTCCCCAAAAAATTACTCCAAATGGAGCAGGGCTCCCAAAAAAATATTCCATATGGTGCAGGACTCCCAAAAAAATATTCCAGATGGTGCAGGACTGCCAAAAAATTACTCCAAACCGTGTAGGACTCCCCAAGAGATACTCCAAAGGGTGCAGGACTCCCCCAAAAATATTCCAAATGGTGCAGGACTCCCAAAAAACCCAAATGGTGATGCTCTCCTCAGGGGGGTGCAGGTGGCACGGTGATACTCTTCTCTGGGGCATGGCAGGGCGGCGCGGCGATGCAGTGCTCTGGGTGGGGGGGCCGGCGCGGTGATCCTCTCCACGGGATGGGGGTGCCGGCGCGGTGATGCACTCCAGAAATCACAGGTTTTGTAATATTCCAAAAAAAAGCAAAACCAGAAAGGGCACCCAAAAAACAAAACAGTGACCCTTGCAAAACAAGACCAAGGGTACAGAGCTCAGAAAAAGCCCCAGGGTGCAGGACTCCTTCCAAAAAATACACCAAAGGGAGAAGGGCTCCCTCCAAAAATTATTTCAAACCATGTAGGACTCCCCAAGAAGAACTTCAAAACAGGGGAAGGATCCCCCGAAATACTCCAAATGGTGCAGGACTCCCAAAAAAATATTCCATATGGTGCAGGACTCCCAGAAAAAAATATTCCATATGGTGGAGGACTGCCAGAAAAAAATATCCCATATGGTGCAGGACTCCCAAAAAATTACTCCAAACCGTGCAAGACTCCCCAAAAACCCAAATGGTGATGCTCCCCTCCGGCGAGGGGCGGCGCGGTGATACTCACCTCCTGCGGAGCGGCTCTCTGATGCTCTCCTCCGCGTGGGGGAGCCGGCGCGGCGATGCTCTCCACGACACGGGGGGTCATCGTGGCGATGCACTCCAGAAATAACGGGCTTTGTAATATTCCCAAAAATAGCAAAACCAGAAAGGGCACCCAAAAAACAAAACGGTGACCCTTGCAAAAAGAGGCCAAGGGTACAGAGCTCAAAGAGAGCCCCAGGGTGCAGGACACCTTCCAAAAAAGTCTCCAAAAGTTGCAGGACTTCCTCCAAAAATACTCCAAACGTGGTAGGGCTCCCTCCAAAAATTGCTGCAAACCGTGCAGGACTCCCCAAAAATTTACTCCAAACGGTGCAGGGCTCCCTCCAAAATTACTCCAAACTGTGCAGGACTCCCCAAAAAAATTAGTCCAAATCGTGTAGGGCTCCCCAAGAAATACTCCAAAGGGTGCAGGACTCCCCCAAAAATATTCCAAATGGTGCAGGACTCCCAAAAAACCCCAAATGGTGATGCTCTCCTCCGGGGGGTGCAGGTGGCACGGTGATACTCTCCTCTGGGACATGGCAGGGAGGCGCGGCGAAGCTGTCCTCTGGGTGGGGGAGCCGGCGCGGTGATCCTCTCCATGGGATGGGGGTGGCAGCGCGGTGATGCACTCCAGAAATCACAGGTTTTGTAATATCCCAAAAACCAGCAAAACCAGAAAGGACACACAAAAAACAAAACGGTGACCCTTGCAAAACAAGACCAAGGGTACAGAGCTTAAAAAACGCCCCAGGGTGCAGGACGCCTTCAAAAAAATACACCAAAGGGTGCAGGGCTCCCTCCAAAAATTACTCCAAAGCGTGTAGGACTCCCCAAGAAAAACTCCAAATGGGGGAGGGCTCCCCCAAAATACTCCAAATGGTGCAGGGCTCCCTCCAAAAATTACTCCAAATGGAGCAGGGCTCCCAAAAAAATATTCCGTATGGTGCAGGGCTCCCAAAAAAATATTCCATGTGGTGCAGGACTCCCAAAAAGATGCTCCATATCGTGCAGGACTCCCAAAAAATTACTCCAAACCATGTAGGACTCCCCAGGACGTACTCCAAATGATGCAAGACTCCCACAAAACCCAAATGGTGATGCTCCCCTGCGGGGCGGTGCAGGGCGGTGCGGTGATACTCACCTCTGGTGGGGCGGCTCTCCGATGCTCTCCTCTGGGTGGGGGGTCCGGCGCGGCGATGCTCTCCACGAGATGGGGGGTCGTCGTGGCGATGCACTCCAGAAATAATGGGCTTTGTAATATTCCAAAAACCAGCAAAACCAGAAAGGGCACCCAAAAAACAAAACGGTGACCCTTGCAAAACAAGACCAAGGGTACAGAGCTCAAAGAGAGCCCCAGGGTGCAGGACACCTTCCAAAAAATACTCCAAACTATGCAGGACTCCCCAAAAAATACTCCAAACTGTGCAGGACTCCCCCAAAAATACTCCAAACTGTGCAGGACTCCCTCCAAAAATTACTCCAAAGCGTGCAGGGCTCCCCAAGAAAAACTCCAAAGGGTGCAAGACTCCCAAAAAACCCTACTGGTGATGCTCTCCTCTGTGGGGTGCAGGTGGAATGGTGATGCTCTCCTCCAGGGATGGGCAGCGCGGCGATGCTCTCCACGGGATGGGGGGGGCAGCGCGGTGATGCACTCCAGAAATAACGGGTTTTGTTATATTCGAAAAAATAGCAAAACCAGAAAGGGCACCCAAGAAAAAAGAAAAGCCGGTCACCCTTGCAAAACAAGACCAAGGGTACAGAGCTCCAGAAAAGCCCCCGGGTGCAGGACTCCCTCCAAAAGTTACTCCAAACGGTGCAGGACTCCCTCCAAAAGTTACTCCAAACGGTGCAGGACTCCCTCCCTATCTCGTCGGTCCACAGTTTTATAGGACAATCTAATGCAGACATAAAACAGAAATTACAAAAGTTAGACGGAGCAGATGTCCGCTCATTGGATTAAATGTTACAAAATGCCTGGAAAGTGTCTAAGAACAGAGAAAAGGTGGAAGAGGAAAAGCAGGCAAAGGAGAAGTTTAAGGATAACAGGATGCTGGCAGTAGCCGTAGCCCAGGAAACTAGTACGTTCAGAGGACAGGGCTATCGAGGCCCAAAGGGGAGGAGGTTTCCCGGTGGAGCACAAAGGGACAGAATACCATTGGAGAAAAATCAGTGTGCTTACTGCAAACAGAAAGGACACTGGAAAAGGGAGTGCCCGCAGTTAAGAAGACAAGGTCGTGAGAAGATGCCAAATCAGGCTGCTAACATGATGACAATAGATTCAGACTGAGGGAGACCAGGGGAGGAATCGGAACCCTCCCCAACAGAACCCCTGGTTAGAGTAAAGTTGGGGGATGAAAAAGTACAATTTTTAGTAGATACGGGGGCCACTTATTTGGTATTGAATACATGCAAGGCTAATTTGAGTAATCAGAGTACATCAGTTATTGGTACCACGGGGCAGAAAGAAAATCGGCCATTTTTCCAGCCTTTGAAGTTTACAATTGGGAAAAAGGTGTTAACCCATCCATTTCTTTATATCCCAGATTGCCCTGTGCCGCTAATTAGGATGAGACATATGAAGTAAATTGAATGCACAAATTACTTTTGAAAAAGGAAAAACCCAAATCCATATTCCTGACAATAAAGCTTTGGATGCTCAAGTTTTTATGTTACAGAAGGAAGCCAAGTTACAGGAAATACCAGAAGAAGCTGAAAAGGCTGTAACCCCTCTAGTATGGGCTTCAGGAGCACCAGGACGATCCCGAGCGGCAGAAACAGTAATCACCCAGCTGAAACCGGATGCCAGACCGGTAAGATGGAAACAGTACCCGATTAAATCAGAAGCAAGAAAAGGATTAGAACCGTTAATAGAACAATTTGTAAATTTTGGATTATTAACAGAATGTCAATCAGAATACAACACTCCGAGATCTTGCCAATTAAAAAGCCGCACTCAGAAGAGCATAGGTTGGTCCAGGACTTAAGGGCTATAAATCAAATCGTGCAGGACGTTCACCTGGCAAACCCGTATACTCTCTTGACCACCCTGAAGGAAACGCACAAACGGTTTACTGTATTGGACTTCAAAGATGCGTTCTTTTGCCTTCCGCTAGCAGCTGAGAGTCAGGAACTCTTCGCTTTTGAGTGGGAAAGCCCTAAGACCGGAAGAAAAACTCACTTGTGCTGGACAGTATTACCACGAGGATTTAAGAATAGCCCCATGATCTTTGGACATCAATTAGCCAAAGAATTAGAAGACTGGCAAAAGAGGCATAAAAATACCACCTTGCCAGAGTACGTACATGACATAGTGTTAGCAACAAGTGACAAGAAAGATTCCATATAAATGACAATAGACCTCCTCAACTTTTTGGGGTTGGCAGGGTACAAGGTGTCCCCGAAAAAGACACAGATCGCCCAGCAGGAAGTAACAGATTTGGGGTACACAATTTCCCAGGGCCAGCGTAGTCTTGGAACCGAGAGAAAAAGAGGCCATTGGCCAGATCCCCAAACCAAAATCGAAACAAGAGCTCAGAGCATTTCCCGGAATGGCTGGATGGTGTCGCCTGTGGATAATAAATTTTGGACTCACTGTCGAACCTCTATACAAAGCTGTACAAGGGGAGGGAAACCTCCTTGTCTGGACTCAGGAGTGCAGAAATGCATTTATGAAATTGAAACAAGCTTTAATGAATGCTCCAGCCCTAGGCCTTCCGAATTTGGAAAAACCATTTAAATTATTTGTGCATGAAAGATTGCATATTGCCCTAGGGGTACTGGCCCAGAAGCTGGGATCCTGGAAAAGACCCGTCGGTTATTTTTCAAAACTGGGACCTGTTCGGAGATGGTAGCAGCTTTATGCGGAACGGAACACGGAAAACAGGTTACGCAGTGGTAACCATTAAGGAAGTAACTGAGGCAAAAGCTCTGCCATCCAACACTGGCCCAGAAAGCAGAGCTCGTAGCCTTGCTGAGAGCACTACAACTTTCAAAAGCCCAAACTGTTAATATATGGACAGATTCAAAATTTGCCTTCGGAGTGGTCCACGCTCATGGAGCTTGGGGATCATGCCTGGGGATCTCAAGGATCTCCCATCAAATATGGGCCAACAATCCAACAACTATTGCATACAATTAAGCTACCCCGATTAGTGGCAATTATGCATTGCAAGGCACACCAAACTGGAAATAGCCAAATGCATATAGGGAACCGCATGGCAGATAAAGCTGCGAGAGAAGCAGCTGAAGGTCAAATATTGTAGTTTTGCTGGAAAAGGTTCAGAGGTTGGGACCTGAGAATCCGCAGGATACACCAGAAGACAATCCATTGGCTAATCTACTGAAAGCGATTAAAAACCAAGAGGGGTGGCGGGTGACTCCTTCACATCAAGTAATAGTTACACAGGAAATTATGCGTGAATTGGCTAATAAGCAACACCAAGAAACTCACTGGGGAATTCAAACAATGGTGGAAGCATTAAAAACACAAGTGCTAAGTGTACGAATGACTGGAATAATTAAAAAACATAGTGAAGAAATGTGAGTTATGCCTGAAGAACAATCCTCACTTACCCCAAAGACCTTTACCAGGGGTGACAAAGAGAGGAAACAGTCCAGGAGACTACTGGCAAATAGACTTTTCCGAATTACCACAGCAAAATGGATACCGAGATCTTGTAGTAACGTTAGATACTTCCTCAGGCTGGCCAGAAGCTTTCCCTTGTCGCATCAACAAGGCAAAAGAAGTAGCAACAGTGTTACTTAAGGAAATAATACCACGATTTGGGGTACCCATTGGACTATCTTTGGATAGGGGCCCACTCTTTATAGCAGAAGCTGTTCAAAGTTTAGCTAAAGCATTAGGGGTAAAATGGAATCTCCACACCCCATTGGAGACCTCAATCAAGTGGGAAAGTTGAAAGAATGAACCAAAGCCTAAAAAGACAGAGAAGTAAAATTTGCCAGGAAAATTTGCTCAGATAAAGTGGCTGGATGCTTTACCCTTAGCTTTGCTACAGATATGTATCCAGCCTAGAACCAAAGAAAAGGTTAGTCCTTTTGAGATCAGATACAGTAAACCTTATCAGGTGACAGAAACTGGAGCCACTCCTGAAACTGTAGGAAAACATTACCTGAAAGAATATGTTATCTCTCTGGGAAAGGTTCTGTCCTCTCTCCACAGGTATGTCTCTGTGAGCGCATCGCTATCCCTGGACGTGCCTGTGCATCAATACCAACCCGGAGACCGGGTGTATCTGAGGACATGGTCAGACAAACCGTTGAAAGAGAAGTGGAAAGGACCTCTCCAGATTTTACTCACCACCTATACTGCTGTCAAGCTTGAAGGAATCACTCCGTGGATACATCGCAGCAGGATCAAGCCAGCCACATCACCACAATGAACTGTCAAGCAAGAGAGACCTTTACGTTTAAAATTAACTCGGGAATCGTGACGTTCTGGGTTATATCTCTTGCAGTGATGCCAGGAAGCGCAGAGGTCAATACGCATGAAGAGGTCAACATAGATTTGGATGAAAACCTAATTCTAACTTTGATACAAGGGTTTGGCAAAATGCATAATCTCACCAGTGTTACAGCATGTGTCCCAGTCCCTCATTCGGCTGCTCAGCCCATCCCATCGGGTATTACGCCAATAAATTCATCTTTACGAGAGGAAGATGATAACATCACAGAAGCCTTTAAACAGGCCAATGTTTCCTATTATTGGGACAAAGACAACCAGTGTAGACAAAGAGGTAGTGATGTTTTACAGGGTGCTACTTTTTGGAGATCAGGAGATAACAGGACAGTATTTGGGAGGGGCTCAGAGGAACAATGTCCTAGAGGATCACAACCCTTAAAGGCCCAGTTTCTGCAAATCGCATTGGCAGCCTCTGGTGGACAGGCGGCAGGATTACCGAAACTCTGTGTTATTAATAACACAGTTCTTAATGTAACCACCGCTCCAGAATGTACGAACCTTAGGACGAAACTCAAAACCTGGGCTAGACCTTTGGAAGGACATTGGAAATAGATAGGAAATGTGGACTGGTGCTTCAATTGGGGAACAAAGGCTACTTATCATATCAGCCAAACCAACGGGAGGTGCCCCAATGTCCTAAATTATAGTGAGATATCAATCCTAAACTCCACTTTGATGATGACGGAACATGGTAACAAACAAAATTTTTCGACTGACGATTGTAAACAAGACATTCCGTCCCCAGGTTACACAACATGCATTACATCAGATGGATATTGGGCTGCCCGACTACGACTTAGTACAATAACTAGACAAGTACCTTTAGGATTATTGACCCTATGCCCTACATGGAAGAAGAGTCCAATCAAAGCTCAATATTGGGGACGTATTAACAGAGATGCTGAGACAGAAAAAGACCCTGATGTTTGGACGGAGCCTTCCGCAGCAGTACAACTTGAGTGGGGATTCCAAAGTTTCCTATTGCCAGGATTGATGGCTTTAGAAAATCACCTATTACTAGAAAATCTGACTTGGCAGGTGGAAGCCTTGTCAAGAGCCACTCAAAAAGGATTCCAGATTATCAACAAACAAATCCAGGCTAATACTAAAATGACTTTACAAAATAGGCTGGCCTTAGACTTGCTATTAGTTAAAGAACAAGGGGGGTGTGGCTATCTTAAGTTAGACAAAGAGCACTGCTGTGTCCACACCCCAAATATCACTGATCACCTGCAAGAACAATTAGACAAAATGAGAGAAGTAGCAGAAGACAGCAGAGTGGTCAGGGAGGCAGCAGAAAATAACTGGCTCCACAAAATCCTCCAAGAATTGGGTGGATGGTCTCTAAAAGGACGGTTAGCTGCATTGTTGGAAGGACTAATTTCTGTGGTCGTGATTATTATAGGAAACGGCATAAGTTGTGCTAAGAGAACCATTGAGAAAAATATATGGAAGTAGTAAGAAAACCTAACTACTTCAAAAGGGGGGCTTGATACCAAAGATTTAAACAATTTAACTAAAAGACAAACCCTTTTTGTATAAACCTTATACAGAAACAGAAATTGCCCAATCTAAGCTGTAATCATGTATGAACAATTAACGACCCTAACTACATCGCTGAATTGATATAAGAGTAATACCAGAACACAGACTAAACTCATCTCTCAACTAGTGAAAAGGTCCTGCATATACTGTGCATAAGTTAATGTGCTGGTTTTGGCTGGGACAGAGATAATTTTCTTCACGCTAGCTAGTATGGGGCCGTGTTTTGGATTTGCGCTGAAAACAGTGTTGACAGTACAGAGGTGTTTTCATTACTGCCGAGCAGTGCTTGCACAGCATCAAGGCCTTTTCTGCTTCTCACACCGCCCCACCAGCCAGGAGGCTGGGGGTACGCAAGAAGTTGGGAGGGGACAGAGCCGGGACAGCCGACCCCACCTGACCAAGGGGATATTCCATACCATATGATGACATGCTCAGTATATAAACTAGGGGGAAAGCTGGCCGGGGGACCGCTGCTTGGGCTGGGCATCAGTCGGAGGGTGGTGAGCAATTGTTTTCATTTGCATCACTTGCCTCTCTTGTTTGTTGTTGTTGTTGTTATTTTCCTTTTCATTACAATTTTTATTATTATTTTATTTCATTTCACTTATTAAACTGTTCTTATCTCAACCCATGAGCTTTCTCGCTTTTACTTTTCCAATTCTCTCCCCCATCCCACTGGGGCAGGGGGGGAGTGAGCGAGCGAGCGGCTGTGTGGTGCTTAGTTGCCAGCTGGGGTTAAACCACGACAGTTAACGAACTTCTCCGTAGAAGAGAACCATTTCAACAAGACTCTTAAAGACTGTAGTATTGTGTAATTGGGTTAGAATTGAAATATTTTCTATTTTTATGTCTATTTCTTTTCCAGGTTGTAAGAAGATGGGATAGATTTGAGAATGTGTGAAAAGGCCTAATTAGAAGAGTGACAAGTACCACCACCTTCTGTCTAACTGGTGGAACCTAAGAAAAGAGAGATGGATATATATTATAATTCTCTACGTCTCAATAAGTGTCCAAAAGGGGAAATGTTACAGAACATCTCGAAACACAAGGCCAAAAACAAGTGGGAACGAACGGAACGAACGGAACGAACGGAAAGAACATACTTCATAACAAATGCACCTGGTATTTAGACATATTAAAGATAAAAACTGTCTCCACTAACTCTCCACTAACTAGCAATAATGATTAACACAAGGACGAATTCTAGAAAAATAGAACAGAGTGCCAAAATAGTGCCCTAAAGTTAACCTGCCTCATTAAAGTCTCAGTATAATGGTAAAAACCACACCTCCTAGTTAGAAGAGCCCCCAAACCAAATAAGCCCCCTACTCTCTGAGCACATGTAGGGAATTAATAGAGAACTGTATCTTTAAGATGAAATAAGAAAGGTACTAACCAGGAGTTAATTTAGGGGTAGGATCAGTAGGCGTAACTAACTTTGTTAACTGTTTTAAGTACCTGTCATGATTTTAACCCGGTGTGCATGCTAGGAGGAGAAATCCCCCATGCACCTGGCGCTACAATAAACCAATGTCGGCTTTCTAAACTATCGTTTGGTTTGGAGAGGTTTCTTCATTATGATTTTCGATAACATAAGGACAGGGCTCTCCTGCCTGTATGTGGAATACAGACTGTCTAGAGAGCAGGGAGATGACTCTGGGGACTTAGAACATACACTGCTCATCTGCACAACACACCCAGAGAGGCAGGGGACGGTGGGGCGCTCCCGCCTGTACACGGGCAATGCCCTCTCTGTAGCGCACAGGCAGAAGGGTGAGGCAAGGCAAGGCTGCCAGGGGGCTGGCAGCTATCAGAGCCCTCCTCTTGCAGCTAGGGAGAGGCACCCTCCTGCCAACCTGGCCTGAAGTCTCCAGGGGCTTGCAGCTCACTGGGTGCTCAGGGCCACGATGCTCCAGGGAGGCTGAGGAGGCTCACCAGGCCCTCATCCCCACGACATCCAGGGGGAAGAGCCCAGGGCTCTGGCAGGATTGTCCTCAGGAAGGCTCAAGTAGGAGCAAACACATCCTGCTGCTTACCACCATCGGGCTGGGGGCACCGTCAGGGCTTCGGCTCCTATGACCGCAGGACCCTTCCTCGAGGAGCACAAGGAATAAGGACTGCCAGCCCAGGGACAGGGCTTCCTCGACTGAGCGCACAAGAGAGTCTCTGCGAGCAGGCTGGCTAACCCAGTGAGGAAGGCCTGCAACCACTGGACACATAACTGGACACCACAGCCTTCTCCGACCCTGCAGGCACGGTGTCAGGGGCAGCGAGGAGGTGTCCAGGGGACAGCAGCACAGAGCAACATCGTCTCACACCCCATGTGTGAAAGCAGAATGAGGGGGCACCCGTCTCCACTCCCCGCTGGACTCCTTGTCCACAGACACGGAAAAACTGATCAAGGATGCAAAGGTCAAGGGCACGCTGGGCTGCAGCCACCATCCGGTTGTAGAATTTAAAAACCCGAGAGAAGTGAGCAAACCAGCAGAACCTCAACACTGGACTTCAGCGGAGCAGACTGCCGCTTCCTGAAGAGCTTCTAGGCAGGAGCCTACAGGATACTGGCCTGGAGGGCAAAGGGGCCCAAGGCAACTGGTTGAACTTCAAGGACAACAGCCCCCACCTCCCCAGGCACCAGAAGGGTCCGTGCCAAAACACAGGGTCCGTCACAAGTAGCACAAGGCCAGCACTGATGGACAGGAAACTCCTGAGCCTCCTCAAATGCCAGAAAGGAAGAACACACGAGGCGCAGGCAGAGACGGGATACTCAGGAGGAACAGAGAGACATCGCGCAAGCATGCAGGGATGGACTGGGGAAAGCCACAGCTTAGCTGGAGGCAAACTAGGAAGAGATGAAGCCCTTCCTGTTGTCCTTCTGGAAGGCTCCTGGAAGCAGAAGGAAGCCTAAGGAAAATGCAAGCCACTGCTCAACAGGAAGGGAACTTACTGGCAAAGGACAAGGGAAAAGCTAGAGAAGAGGCTCCACAGGGCAGGGGTGTGTGGGCGGGGGGCTGGGTGTGTGTTTTGGGGGGGTGTTTGCCCCACTTCTCACTCCTACTCCTCTCCATCACTGGAGGAAACAAAGCCAGACTCTTCTTGAGGGGCACACTGGCAGGACAAGGGGCAATGGACAAGGTGCAGATTCTGACTCAAGACAAGGAAAGTTGCTCACCACAAGGCTGCCCAAGCACTGGAACAAGTTGCCAGGGATGATGCTGAATCTCCCTCCTTGGAAATACCCCAAACGTAACTGGACACAGCCCGGAGCAACATGATCCGACTGCACCTGCTCTGAGCGGGAAATCAGACCAGATGGCAGCGGGAGGACCCCCCCGACCTACCCCATTCTGCGAAGCCCCAGAGATTTCTCATGTCACTCCAATATTCTCCCAATTCATCACCAGCAACCCCTCTTGTTAAGAGCTCTACAAAAGCGTCTGCGGAGCACTACACTTGCTCCCAGGACATCAGGGGAGTTGCTGGAGACAGCAACTCTTACCTTCCATCACTTCCAGACAACTGAAGCGCAGCAAGCCTAGGGCACACTAAAGCCATTGCGGACAGGTAACAGAAACGAAGGCAGAGGTTAACGGCTAGGTCTTCCCATCTGAGGCCAGATGGGGGTAAGTAAAACAGTTGTAGAAAGCACAGGGCTGGCAGGCACATGAGAAGACACAGGACCGCTCCTCCTGGGGAAAGCTGGCCGTGTTCAGCTCAAGTTCCTCCCCATACCTTTCTCTCCCCCCAGGGAGGAAGAAGGAACCAATTCAGCTAAACTCGCTTTCACCCTCTTGTGGAGGGCACCCAGGAACTCAATCAACTGGTCAGACTCTTGGGCAGTATCTGATACAGAGACATCCCCCTTCACGCTAAATAGAAAAGTCTTTAGGTGTATTTCACAGAAATCTACATACAGATACCAGTATTTACAGACTTAGAATCTATCAGTCCTTTTACAGAAACAGCATTCCTAAACACATTCGCATTTAAATATACCTGCGGGCAGGACCACGCTTCAAGCACAGACAACCACATACAGCGAAGGGAAAGCATGTTCACCCACGACAGCTATCGCAGGACGACTCAGGTGCTATATTGCTTCGCGAGGGTCCACAACAACTACAAACCTCGCTCCTGGCCTCCCCACAGGGAACAAGTGTTCCTCACTTGCTTTCCCCAAATGCAAGAGGCTACCACCAGCACCAGATATGACACTGTCTTTACCAAGCAGAAAGGGGAATCCCAACACCCCACCAAGTCAATTCACCTTGGGAAGGCAGAGAGGAAGGAACCGAGGAGATGGCCCTTCAAGAATGCAATAAGCCTCGCACAGAATAGACTGATCTAAGGACAGAGATTAGTTTCTAGGAAACACGTCAAGCGGAAGGTATTTTGGCCCTTTCCCACTTTCTAGCAAGAAGTAATGCCTTTCAAAGCAAAGGCTGTTCCAGAATAATCTGAGGTGCTGCTGCTGCTGCTAAATGTCCCCATTTCCTGTGGCTGGGTGCAAGCAGACCTGTCAGACAGACAGACCGGAGCTGTCAGGTACCGGTACTTGGAGGACGTGCATATAGGAAAAGCTAGGAGAAGGGAGAACGGGCCACACGTGGCTTTCAGTCGGGTCAAAGCATCCTGCATTGTCACTGAGTGCAAGTGTGAACACGAGCTACCGCTACACTAGCTTGTGAAATCTGGACTAGGTGTCAGCTAAACGAGGCGTTCCTTTCTACCAAGTTTTGCTTCCGTTCAACTTTCCACCTCCATAATACTCCTGCTTTGCAACTCGAGTTTCTTACCATCAAGCTTGAAAGACATCTAAGAACGGGTCCCCGCTCTGTATCGCAGAGAAGCCGATGTGGTGGCCAGTCTGCTCTAGTCTCCTCACCTTAGTTTCAAGCTCATCAGAAGATCCTGTAGAGACAAGCAGCATTACTACGCTGCGATACAGAAAAAAAATAAAGCAGAGCGACTCATTCCTGCACTGCCAAACACCAGAATGCAACAAATTCTGCAAACAGGTACTTAGCAGGGAAAGCAACGCACAAGCCAGCGCACTTTAAACTAGACCCTACGAGACTTTAGCAAGCATGAGGGCAGCGGGGCCTCTCGGAAAGCGAGTCCCCCGCTGCTCACGGGGGGAGGAGGGATGGAAGGGCAACAGGCACCATGAGCAAAGACACGTTTGTGACACTGCTCTGAAAAGATGATTCCACACCACCCTTTCAGTCAAGCTCCACAAAGCTGGGCAGCGCTACAATTAAGCCTGCTCGGGCAGCTCCTGCTTGGCTCGGGGGTGATGTCCATGGCCATTTCCCAAGCCAGGCCCCTTCTCCCCATGTCCAGCACAGCACGACTGGAGCTCCCTGAGCACAAAGCCCTTGGCTGGTTGCTGCCCCCCCAACACCCCAGCTGTAGCTCAGCGCATGGGCCAGGCTTCGTTTATTCCACACAAACAGTTCTGTGGGAAGGAAAGGTTTTGAATGTCCTTGCATCTTACCCCACCCCTCGTGGCCATACTAACGCCATAACCGACTCCCTTAGTTTCCCAGTGCCAAAGGGGGGCGGGGGCCGTAACGATCTCGGGTGAGGTGGAAACGGGCAGCACCCGCGGTCCCCAGCCTCCGACTGCAGCGCTCAGCCCCTGAACCCCCGGGACCCCCGGCTTCAAACACCCAGCGTGACACCCCCCTTCCGCAGCCCGGAGCACACCCGGCGCCCGCTGCAGCGCCGGTCCTCACGGCAGGGCCAGGCACCGGCTCCGCACCTCCAGGCGGGCTGCCCGCCGCCCGCTCCCCGCAGGAAAGGGCCTCTCTCCCCTCGCCAGCACCGCGGGACGAGGTCTCCGCTCCCCCGCCCGCCCTCCCCGCACACGCCCCCCTCACCTCCTCCTCCTCCTCCTCCTCCTCCTCCTCCTCCTCCTCCTCCTCCTCCTCCGGGCAGCGCCGCTCCGGCCCCGCCGGCAGCTCCACGCGCAGCGCCCCGCGGCGGCGGCCGTTGCCTTCAGCGCCCCCCCTCGCCTCGCGCCGGCCGTTACCGCCCGAAGCTTCCCGAAGCCGCGCGTGCTCCCGCCGCGGCCTGGCACCCGTTGCTAGGCGACAGGGCAGGCGGTGGCGCCCCTGCTGACCACCCAGCCTCGCTCTCCCGCAGCACAGCGCCACCCCATGGGCCAGCGGCCCAACACCTCTGGGCGCGGCCAATGGCAAGCGCCCTGGCACCCGTTGCTAGGCGACAGGGCCGGCAGCCCCAGCCGGGCCCTGGGCCTCCTGCCCGTCCCGGCCCTTCGCAGCCCCGGGCTTCCACCTCAGCATCAGCAACGTTCCTGTCCACTCCCGGGAGCAAAACCATCAAGGAATCAACGGGGAATACCCTTGGTGAAACTCCGTAGTTGAGCGTGCGGAAATCTCTTCTTCCCTTGCTGTCCAGACGCAGCTTTGGTTCCGCGCAGGCAAAATACGCGTTGCGGCATCCACGACGGCACTGTCCCGTGGGTGCCCTATTTAAGAGGCCTGTTAATACCCAGTTACCGTGTGAGAGGAAAGAACACATACCCAGAAGCTGTCTGCTCATCTCTAGACAGGTAGGCCATCCTGTACTTACTGTGTCCAGTTGCTTGCAAAAGTACCCCACTGGTCTCTTCCAGCTTCCCATCCGTTGGGTCAGTGCTCCCAGTGCCAGATGCTGCCTTTCCTGAACAAAGAACTGGAAATCTTTAGTCAAATCCGGAAGTCCCAAAGCAGGAGCAGTCATCAGGGCCTGTTTCAGATCTTTAAAGGCCCTTCGTTGTTCTGGGCCCCATTCAAAGGGACGTGTCCCTTTCTGGGCCTCATACAATGGCTTAGCTATTAGACCATAGTTCAGGATCCATAGCCTGCACCATCCAGTCCTTCCCAAAAAGGCCCTCAGTTCGTGAACATTTTTCTGTTCTGGTATACTACAAATGGCTTCTTTTTGGTTTGTTCCCAACTGTCGTTGTCCTTTTAAAATTTCAAAGCCCAGATATATTACAACTTGACTTGCTACTTGTGCTTTGTTTCTGGATACTTTGCACCCATTAAGTCCAGGAAAGTTTAAAAGGTCTATCGTTACCTTGATGCAGGTTGCTCTTTCCTTGGTGGCGATCAGTATATCATCCACGTATTGCAAAAGTAGATGACCAGGTAACTCTGGATTACTTTATTTCCACATCTCGAGCTCTTTTGCCAGTTGATTGCCGAAGATGGTCGGGCTATTCTTAAATCCTTGTGGTAGTCTTGTCCATGTCAATTGTGTTCTTCATCCTGTTTGTGGATTCTCCCACTCAAAGGCAAACAATTTTCTACTTTCCCTTTCCAGGGGTATGCAAAAGAATGCATCTTTTAAATCAAGCACTGTAAACCACTGATGACTTTCCCTTAAAGTTGTCAAAAGTGTATATGGATTCGCAACTACAGGATGAATGTCTTTTACTGTCTGATCTATTGCCCTTAAACCCTGAACTAATCTGTATTCACCTGAAGGCTTCCTATAATTCTTATACCTTTCAAGTGTTCAGATTCAAATCGATTTGACCAATCGCTGTTAACACACACACACACACACACACACTGCTGTTTTGCAAAGCAACTCAAATTCTGTGGCATCATCATCCACCTGCTTCTTCCTTGATCTAGATGTCCCCGGAGTCAGTCTTGCTGCAGTTCCTTATCTCTGATGGCAGATCGTGGGAGGGTTTCCCAGAGGTGTCGGAGGGGCTGGGATGCTGGCACGATCTGGGTAGTCCAGGGGAATCCTTTCTTCTTGAGGGTGGAGGCTGTCCTTCTCCTCTGTGCAATGGGCTTGGGTCCTTTAGTCATGCTGACTGAACCACGGCTAGGTAGTATACAATGTCAACTAGATGTATCTTCAGAAAGTTCATACAGTTTCATACTCTAAAGACTAATTGGTACAATAGTCAGGGAATGAGATTTTCCTAACAGTCCCTCCCTTTCTTTTGACCATCAGGGTCTCACTACACTACTCATTAAGTCATAAGTCGAATTCATAAGGTAATACAACACTGTACACACACATACAGACTTATAAAGCAAAACAAGAGAGTGAACACAGCAGCCCAAACACAACAGTCCTCTACCTAAGTCTGGGAGCCAAGAGGTTAGCCACTCAATCAGATTTAGGGGAGATCCCTGCCTTACTTCATGTAATATTTTTAAATGAGTCTTTCTCTTGTTTCGATCAGTTTCATTTTTCTCATCTTGATTTACATAAAAAGCCCAGCAGCTGTTATTCAATAATGCACATACTCTGTCCTATGCTGCTAAAAGGTGATCGAGGGCTAATTGAGTCTATATTAGCATTTGTGATAATAATTTGATATCTCCCTGTAGGGCTGTAATACTATCTGTGCTTTCATTAAAGGCTTTTTCTAAGTCTCTTGACACATTTGCCATAGCCCTTTTTAGTTCTGCAACCCCTAACCGTGGGATAAAAGCTGTTACAGACAGGTGGAACTTGGTGCCACGTTCTGTCAGAGGGCTGTAGCACTTTTTGCCGTAGATAGCAGTAGCGAGGAGCTACAGAGGCAGAAGGGATACTGGTTGTAACCTGTGTGGGTGGTGTTAATGCACTTAGAATACCCTTTTCAGCTCAGATGGAGGGTAAATCCTCAAATGCCCTTTCTCCACCTATCTAATGTTGCCCTGGTAGTTGTGCAAATAGGGTAGTAGAATCTTCAAATAAATCTGAATCATGTAAATTATTTCCTGTAAAAGGGGTAGCATGTGCCAGATTTAGTTGATTCGGTAAACCTGTGAGGTTTGGACCCAGAGTAGATGACTCTGAGCCTATAGGCCCGTAGTGGCAACCCGTTTTAACATTATCATTAGTTTGATTATGGCTTCCTGCAGAATACCGAGTTACTCTATCTGCAAATATCCACATTGTCTCGGAGTCTGCAGGGCCTGATAAACTCCATCCAGGAAGAAATCTGCATTGTGATGGCTTATTAGAACAGGTTTTCTGTAAGGGCTTCTGGAGCATCTCCTTCCACGCTCAGTGGATGTGGTCTATAGGAAGAATCTGTGGAGGAATACCAATTGCCTTTAGGCATAGGAACAGATCTATGGAACAGATCTAGCAACAAACCCTTCTTGGCAGAAGGGCGGTATGCTTCCTTTCTTCAGTGAAAATTCCTAACGTAGATGCCCGCCCTTGTACCACTGAGAATTCAGTGGGACAGATACCCAGGAGAGTTGATTTCTGGTAGAGGATGGGCTTTTAGTGCATATCCAACAGTGGGGCTTATTTGTTTCTGCTGCTGTAGTTTGGACTGTGGCTATGGCCAAGTTCTGGAATGAATAAGTATAATCCATATTCCACCACAGGCTTATAAGCAAGGCTACCATATTAAAACCTAGGCTTCCAACTCACTGTTAACAGGAAAAACAGACAGACACAAATAGCAAAAATAAGTACCCCTTGGATGTAAAATCGAAAAGGTTTCCTGACTCCGGAAGCCCAAAAGGCATTTAAAGATCTAAACCAAGCAGTCGTGGAGCTCCCTCGTTAGCCCTGCCAGACTACACCAAGGCTGTTATATTGTATTTACAGGAGCAGAAAGGAATAGCTGGTTGCCCTAGAAACATCTGCAAGCCGTAGCGTATTACTCGGCAGAACTAGCCCTCGTAATTCAAGGCTCCATTTCATGCGCAAGGGCTGTTGCAGCAGCAGCTGTGATGATTGAGAAAGCAAGAAATACTGTCCTGCGGCTCCTCCTAACGCTCATGGTTCGTTCCTTGCTTTTTAGTCCTCCTCTCCAGCGTTGAAGCAACTGTGGTTGTGCCACACTTGGGAAGTACATTGGTTTATGGCACTAAACATAAATGGTCATTGGCTTCTTTGACTGAGCTCTCCATAAATGCCCCAAGATCCACTCAAACACCCTGAGACGTCCCCTCCCTTCGCTGGCCCTGCGGCACGGGAGCTGAGTGACCGAAGGCAAAGCCCACTGCATCTCCCCCAGGCTGTCTTGGCCTGGCTGGCTGCTGAGAGGAGGGGAGAGCGGGTGGTGACAGCCTGGGAGGTGACAGGAGGGACAGCGGGTGGTGACAGCCTGGGAGATGACAGGAGGGACGTGGGGCGGTGATGGGCCCAGGGCTGTTGGGAGAGCCACCACAGGCCCAGGGGCTGATGGGAGGTGACGCAGGGTGGTGAAGGCCCAGGCGGTGACAGGAGGGACACCACAGTCTCAGGGGGTGTCAGGACAGCGGGTGGTGACAGCCTGGGGGGTGACAGGAGGGACACTGGGCGGTGACAGGCCTGGGGGGTGACAGGACACTGGGCGGTGACAGGCTGGGGGACAGCAGGGACACCAGCGGCCCAGGGCGGTGACAGGCCCGGTGCTGACGGCTGGTGACACCGACCGGTAATGGCTCTCCCCTGGGGGGTGCTTGGCGTTAGGATGAAGAGGATGGGGCCGCCACACCCACGTGACGCGGTCCTTTTGTCATAGTGTGCTGGGTTACGTGGGGCAGGGGGTGGGTGCGGTGTGCCTTTGCAGTGATGCGCTGTGTGGTTGGCGGCCGGGAAACCCTTCAGCGGAACGCTGGGGGGCCCCGAGTCGCCATGGCGAGCGGTCGGGCCTGGGAGCGCTGTATGCGGGAGAGAGAGCAGAGGCCGAGCCAGGGCCGCGGGGACCTCTCCCAGTTGTCTGCCTGCCCGACCCTGCTGCGAGGAGGAGCTTGATCTCAGCCTGCGCTGCTTGCCCTGATCCCCTCAGTGGTTTTTTTCCCCGAGCCGCTGTGGGTCCTAACCCGGCGCAGAGGCCATGACGCCGTCTGCCGCGGTAGATGCCTTTGTGGAGCCGGCACCGCCTGGCCCCGACCACGTTGTGCATCCATTACAAGTTCTCCCCCAAGCTGAACTATGACGCGGTCACCTTCGACGGCCTCCACATCTCCCTGTGCGACCTCAAGCGCCAGATCATGGGCCGCGAGAAGCTGAAGGCGGCCAACTGCCACCTGCAGATCACCAACGCCCAGACTACAGAAGGTGCGTGGGGGTGGCGGGCGCGGGGCCTCGGGCACCGCCCGGCTGGCAGCATCACAGACCGCCCTGCGCTGGCTGCGTCTGCAGGAGCCGCGCTCTGCTCTTTGTGGCTCGTCCCCACGCAGCGTGAGTCAGCCTGGGGCCCATCCCGCCGGCGTGTGGGGGGCAAGGGGCTCCAGGGATTAAACGGTGTGGGAAGCCATAATGCGATTTGGCCACGATCGGTAGCTGTGACTTGTGTTGGGAGCCTCACAGAGCTGTTCTTTCGTAGCTGCTGCTCTGACAAC
Organism: Gavia stellata; assembly: GCF_030936135.1. Taxonomy (NCBI): domain Eukaryota; kingdom Metazoa; phylum Chordata; class Aves; order Gaviiformes; family Gaviidae; genus Gavia; species Gavia stellata. Next base: position 43,975 of record NC_082617.1, on the reverse strand, counting down.
TACCTTCAGATCCGTGTTTTAGACACAGAGCTATGCGTAGAAGAATACATCATTGATGTGCAACAGGTAGTGCTTACAAACGTTTTGGTTTCCTGGAATTCTTCTAGGTAAAATGGTAAGGAAACGTGGGAGGATGCCTTGTAATAACAAACTTGCCAGATTTCTTTGAAATCTGGCAGAGAAAGCTGAAAGTGATAGAATAGATGGCTAATTTGAAGAAGAAAAGTGGTTTGAGTGACTGAATTTTGTCTTCAACTTGTTTTACCCCACTGCACTGGAAAAGTGGTTTTGTGGCTGTTGCAGAAAGTGCTCCCTATCCCCATTTTGGGGCCATCTTGCACGTGAGTGTTCTCTGTATCTAAATTATCCTTTGGAATTTCATGTTAACGTAACTGCTTTTCTACACCAAAGACATTGCCATTCAGATGCTATTGAGCATCAATTTCTTATTGATTTCTAACCTTGTTTTTCTTTTCCTGGCACCACGTGTTAACCACCTCAGGGCAGTACTGAAGTTTTATGGCAGAACACTTGTGGTGAATATACATAAGAAATGTTCTTAGAGAAGTCATCAATTCTTCCGTATGAGGCAGCAGTCAAAGTAGCTGTTGTTTAAGTTGTCTGCCTCCATTCATTCCTTGAAATGCTTCTTCCCCTTGACTCTTTCAAGCCTACTATTTTCTTGTAGAATAGGTAGCAAGTTTCAGACCCTTGTGTCTCTTCTGCTCTGGACTTTAATAGAACACCCAAATCTTCCTGTGCTCTTGTAAGCTTTCTGAGTTAATTGAATCCTTATTTTTAATCACAGGTCAGATTGACAAAAGCCCAGTAGCTACGTACTGGCCATCACTGACACTAAAACAAGTGGCGTGCTGCTAGGGAATAGGAATCCACAATGTTGTTACCTCCAGCTTTGTTGAACATTTCTATTGGAGCTCTGCTTGGACACGTGTGAAAAGTAGCCTTGTTGAGCATGATGTCACTGCTCGCTTTGCAGATGTTGAGTCATGCGTTGAGGCAGAGTGATACTGCTTTGCAGGTCCTAGTAGTTGCCAGGGGATGTTGCTGCCTGCAGGGAACAGGTTCCTGGTGGGAGATGCCCGTTTAGTCTGAGAGCTGTTAGACTAAGCTGGCATCTGTTAAATTCAAACTGAGCAAACAAAAATTTCCAGGGACTTCAGGAATAGCGCTCCAGCTTTAGTCTTTTCCTATTAAAAAAAAAAAAAGTTAGCTTTTTAGCCTATGTTTTTTCCACTTCACCTTTAATAAAAGCTAAAGAGGGGAAATGCCCCTTTAGTTTGAGCCAGTTTTGCCCTGCTTGTGAAATCAAGCTCAAAACCCCCCCAAAACTTCTGTGATCCAAATTCTAGCCCTGCCAGTTTTGTTTCCATTTAAATGTAAAGCACTGAGCAGCTGAGAAGTGTGGTTGTTGATGGATTAAGCTCCAAGAAATAGGCAGCGGTGGCAGGCTCTCTTCTGTGTTCTGTCAGCCTGGAGCACTGGCAGCAGAGGTGCATCGTTTTTAGTTAACAGCTATGAAAGCGACGGTGTGGAGTTTTCATGCTTTAGCTAAGTGCCTGGTTTGTTGCAGGGCAAGCTAGTCAGGCTTTAGAATCTGGCTTACGCAGGTGAGACTTTGCTGTGGTTTGTTTTGCTCCGAAGATCTATTGGTTTTGTAGCCTAATGGAAGCAAAAGCAACTTAAGCTAGATCAGGAGAGAACCTCGTGCATTAGCAGACTCTTCTTTAGTGACCTTTGAGACCATTTTGCTGTTGGCATTCAAACTATTGTAAAAAAAAGAGAAATATTTTGCTGCTTGTGTTTGATTATCAAACGTGAAGATTTCTTGAAATGTACTGTTAGCGTGTTGAGATGATAACGGCGCGATGTTACCTATAAAGTTTTGCTTTAATGTCTGTAAAGGGATTCTCTGAAGGGCTACGCAATTACATATTAATATACATTCTCATTAATTGACTAATGTTTTTGTCTGTATTTATGTTGTTTTCAGAATACCCACATGGTAATGCCCCGATTCCTAAGAGCTCGTCGGGAATTGTTAGAAGAATCCTTGCTGGAGGAGTTAAAGCTACCAGCAAAACCTATGTTCCGTAAGTATCCATAATGTACTGTATTCTTTGTTAGGGGTTTCAGTGTGTTAACTTTTTTGTGGCTTTTAGTTTACAGAGGCATTCAGATCGTCTCTTTCTTGTTAAAGCTGCTGTTAATTTTTGTTGTCATGGGGTAGATTTTAACGTATCTGTCCCAAAGTAGACTGACATTTTTCAGCCTGCGGGGACATGGAGTTCCATCTCCAACAATGGTAACTTGTAAAATGAATCTGTTGGGTTTGTTCTTGGGGTTGATTGTTCTGAGAGCCAAGTTGCAGATCCTGTTTCCTCTCGGTGGAGAGATTCCTTATTATATGTGTTTGCTTTTATTGCTTTTATAGTAAAGACAGATTCGCATTGTAGTGTAAACTTATAATTTGTTCCCATCTCAGAAGAGTCCAAGTCTGAGTGTTTGACTATTTCTTGCATTTGGGGAAGGGGGGGCGGGATACGGCAGGTATTCGTATGCCCCAAATATGGGTGTTTTGCGTACCAGCTATAAAGACCAAGGGCTACCAGCTGGTGAACCATGCAAACAAGAAGTTCCATTCATAAGTGATTCCTGTTAGTTTCCTAAAGACAACGCCGGTTTCAGGCAAGAGAAAAAGAACAATATGCTAAAGTGGATTGCCTTTTGTGTGAGTACGATGAAGGAACAGTTAATCCTTTCCAAACTTGAAACTCAGTAAGCAGTGCAGCACCTTAGCAAATGTTAGGAGTTGTCTTTCTATGTCTGTTTTTACCCTAAGCTGATTATCTGTGCTCCAGGTTTTAATTCTGTGTTCCTGAGGTTTACAGAGGACAGAGAATCGGGTGTAGTGATTAAAATTACAGCTATTCAAATGCAATCCTGACTACAGGATTATGGCCTTCATTTACATATTCCTACAGTCCCATTCTGTAGCAGCTCCATTAGCGTTGTTTGAATGGCCATGTTTTCCAGCCACCTTAAAGATATGCCTCTTCACCACAATCAGTAGGTATTACTAGCTTGTGGTTTTGCCGTGCCTTTCTGATGTTGGTTCTCAAGAAATAAAGTAGACTGATGAGTTACAGTGTGTCTCGAACAAACAGTACAGCAGCATCCTGGTGCCCATGAAGCATCTGCAAGCAAAAACCCATGCATTTATGTGGCTCTGCATGTAAACTTTGGGCATATGACTGCAGTAGTTGCTGCAGTGCTTTCAGGCACTCCCTAGGAATTCTGGATGCCACAGCATGGTTCTTATAAACATGGCTTTGTTTGGGAGATTAATTGAAATATGTATGCTTAGTGCTGTCTTGTCAGTGCATCCTCCATTTCTGGTTGGATGGCACCCTCTCCTGCTGTTGTAATGCTGCCCTAAAAGGAGAGGATAGGTGCTGCTAGCATCAAAGATCAAAGAAATAGCTGGATGTGGGGATAAGGAAGGAATGGCACTGCTGTTGTAACGTTGAAAATTAACCAGGCAGATTAGCTTTCTATTCCTTCAGCTGAAAACATTGCAGAAACAACTGGTAGAGTGGTTAACATTTGGGGATGATGAATGTGGGCTGTAATGGTGGAGAGGCCTTCAAAATGCGTTACTCGCCTTGGAGTATGTTCTTCAAGGTCAATGGATGAAGAAACCATCGTGTGGCAATCTAAAGTGTTTCCTCGTACTTCCTCATCTTCAGGAGGTACGTGGCTGTAGCTGCGAGCCTGGTGGTGTTCTAGCAGTGGCAGGAAGCGTGAGCCTTTCTATTTGTACATAGGTCCATAGGAGCCTTTGAATTGCCTCTGCTCGTGGGATGCTTTGGATGATGTATGAATGGTTTGTTAACTGTATCAATGGTTGCATGTCCGATTCGTGATGAGCAGCATGCAAATAGAGATCAATGAGTATGTGGAAGCTCAGCAAGGTTTCAAATGTAATAGATATTTCCTAAGATATTGTAGCATTTTCAAGATTATCTTAAAGCACATGCTGGCAATTAAGACCTTTTGTGTTTTTGTCATGGGACTCCTAAATCGCACAAAATCCTAGGAACTGCTTTCAGGTGACATTTCTACTACTATTTTTAGCCAATATAGCATATGTAACGCATGTAGCATTTTGGCACTTTCATGGCTAAGTGCAGTCGATACCTGAACACAGTGCTTAGGCTTCCACAAAGAAACACTGTTCTAAAGACTCTGCTGCTGACATTGTTGTTATTTCTCTGTCAGATGACTGATTTTTTTCCCTTAAGTAAACTTGCACTTCAAAGGGTCTCGACTACCCCTGTTCTTTCTTAGAGACTAAAGTACTCTCTCTGGTACCTATTTGTAATACTGGGGATATACAGGTGGCTAAAGTTACCTTCATATGTTGATGGCTGATTATTTAAGAACACAAAACCGTGGTACAGACTTCATATTTTCGATACGTATGCAGCAGAGACAAAATATCTGAGGACTTTGTCTTGCACTGTTGTGTTCTACATCTGTAAGTCTTAGAGTAATTTGTGACAAAGCAGAAATGGGATTTTTGGGGGTTTTTTTAGTTGCACTGAATGTACAAAGAGAGAAGTATTTATGTATATGAATAAATTTCCACAGTCACTAGACTATCAGAACAGAATGTTTTGATGTTGAGGTTTTAGAATCTGTTTTCACTGCTTGATGTTGGGTACAAGTACTTTAGTTTAAGTTCTGATCACCTTTATTTCTTCTTCTAGAAGTCGAACTGAGCCAGTGAGTGGAACACCAAAAGCGGTATGTAAAAACACAATCTCAGACTTTTTTCTACATGCTGCACTTAGATCTCAACAATGAAGCCTTGTATTAATTTTCCAAACATTAACTTAATGTATTTCCCAGTAAAACATAGTCTGTGTTGTAAATACCATGTAGTTGGTTCAGCAAAGGAAAAACTGAGTCATGCCATTGCACAGTTGTAAAGTGAATCTTGGTGCTTGTGCCTAGTAATGCATTGTATTTCATATTGAATATGCCAGAATATTTCCTGAACGACTTTGTGCTCTACGGATAACGTATGATCGTTTGTAGATCACGTAGGCTCAAGGTTTGCACAACTGAACATGGCGCCACGTTCTACAGCTGTCTGCCTACAGCTAGTAATATGGATGTTGGTCTAGGTGGTTGTGTGCTCTTTCTTTCCTGCAATAAAAATTGATTGGAATGTATTTTTTGCCATTTTGACATTGTATCACTTAGCTTTTGTTTTTAAATACTTTTTTTGCCTAATGGTTTTTGAGAATGTTATCAAAACCCACTGAGAATCCATGATTGTTAAACTTGGTACTGTTTCTTACTTTTGGCTTGGGGGTTCAAAGAAATACCCAAACAAACCTATCCCATACCTCTTGAGGGCAGTTCTGTGCAGCTAAATGATTCCTTCTGATGTCCTTAAATACTTGGGTCTTTGTTCCTAAGACTGTATCATTGAAGCGATATTGTTTGGGCCCCTCTGAGTACATAAATGACTTTAATAGATTGCTGTGAATTTAAATATCGTTGCTACACAAAGTGGTATTCTGAAGGTCTGCGTTTGATCTTTCCACGTTACCTGACAAAGCAGTTTAGTTTAGTAGTTTGCCTGCAAATGAAAATGTCTAAAACCTGGTATACAAATTCTGGCACAAGGTTGGAGCCTGGTGCATTTGTGGGTCAAATCCCTGCCATTTTTCTTAACTTCTGCCTGCAGTCCATGTTTGGATCTGGGTGACTCGAGGGTTGGATGCTGCTTTAATTTCCCAAAGGTTAAGCCTTTTTTAGTATACCACCACTCTGAATTTACATTTGGAAAAGGGTTAGCATTTTTCTTCAGGTTTTAAAACGCTCTCATTCTGCTCCTAAGATATGACTAAGTAACACAAGGAAATACTTGACTGGTAATGGTCTCGATCTTGATTTGACACTTGGCTCGAAAACAGTGTGTAACTACACATTTCAAAATAGTGCCGAGAGGATAAAAATTACCATGTAGCGGTTTTGACTTTTCATCTTTATTTTAAGGATCTAGAATTGATGCTAGGAATTTTTGACACTATTGAACATTTAGAACTTCATGCTCTGAATTCAAGACCATATTCACCCATTAATCATATACGTGTTTTTATGATTGATTAGAACCCCCCAAATTTCCTTCGTTTGGCTAAAGAGTATTTTGATGATTCTAATGATTCACAGGTATTAGAACAGCATTACTGGAATCCGAGGAACATACATGCCCAGCGGGTAATCACACAGATGTTTCTCCTGATGTTTTAATCGCCAACCAGTTCCTATGCAAGGTAACACGATGACTTTTACGTCAACTGTAAGAAAAGGCTATTTGTAAAAAGCTGAAAGGGAAGAAAATATTAATATAAATCTCCTTCAGCAAGGCTGAGTTGAATAAGGCCAAATTCACTGTTCAAATACATTCTCTGTTGTTACAGAAGCTTACAGTTAAGAGACAACCTGGCAAGTTCAGCTCACACTTTTGTTTAACACGATTGCCTCACTTTTCAAGTTCAGAGCTAACACTGAAGTACTTTAAATACAGATACTCTGAGTTACCCACCATTAATATCAGAGTTTAATGTGATGTATTCATAGATCTGTATGTTGATTTATTTTAGGCTTGATAGCATTTACAACAATACACAAGGAATTTTACTCTGCAGGCTTTTTTTCATCTATCTACTGTGTTTCGTATTACATTTTGTCAATGTTTTTCTGCCTCTAGGCTGTGAACAACTTCAAAAATGGAACTGGCTACACAAAAAGGCTCCATAAGCTGATTCAGCAGCAAAAGCAGCAGCAGCCGCCACCGCCACCCCCTCCACCACCGGTCATGACTCTTACACCTCCTGCTGCTCTGGTGAGTGCCGCTGAACTTCCTAAATTTTCCTCTCTGTCAGTTAGCAGTTTGTTGGAAGAGAAGGTAAGTTTTATTTCCACATACGCAGTGCTTCATGTGTTTCAGCAGAGCTCATTGTCCCACTGTTTTCATTGGTTCACAGGGGAACAGGAAGGCCCGAGAGCGCTTTTCATGCGTCACTGGCCAAGAAGCACAGCGGAGCAACTTTTGGAAGGCAGAAAGTGTGCTTGTCATCGATACGTGTCAAGCTTTGGAAAATACCCCACGGTACCACACACCTCTTCTTCTGCTTCTGCTTCTGCTTCTTCATCTTTTCCTGCTTGTACTTGTACTGCTGCTTCTCCTTCTTCTTCCTCTGCTTCTACTTCTTCTTCTTCTTCCTCTGCTTCTTCTTCCACTTCTTCTGATTCTTCAGCTTCAGCTTCTTCTTCATCTTCTTCATCTTTATCTTCTCCTTTTCTGTCTTCATCTCTATCTTCTTCATCTCTATCTTCTTCATCTCTATCTTCTTCATCTCTATCTTCTCCTTCTCTGTCTTCTTCATCTCTATCTTCTTCATCTCTGTCTTCTCCTTCTCTGTCTTCTCCTTCTCTGTCTTCTTCTCCTTCTCCTCTATCTTCTTCCACTTCTCTATCTTCTTATTCTTCTTCTTCTTCCACTTCTATTCTTCTTCTTCTTCTTCTTCCACTGCTCTTTCTTCTTCTTCTTCTTCTTCCCCTTCTCTTTCTTCTTCTTCTTCTTCTTCTTCTTCCCCTTCTCTTTCTTCTTCTTCTTCTTCCCCTTCTCTTTCTTCTTCTTCTTCTTCTTCTTCCACTTCTCTTTCTTCTTCCTCTTCTTCTTCTTCCACTTCTCTTTCTTCTTCCTCTTCTTCTTCTTCCACTTCTCTTTCTTCTTCTTCTTCTTCTTCCACTTCTCTTTCTTCTTCTTCTTCTTCTTCTTCTTCCACTTCTCTTTCTTCTTCTTCTTCTTCTTCTTCTTCTTCTTCCACTTCTCTTTCTTCTTCTTCTTCTTCCACTTCTCTTTCTTCTTCTTCTTCTTCTTCTTCCACTTCTCTTTCTTCTTCTTCTTCTTCTTCTTCCCCTTCTCTTTCTTCTTCTTCTTCTTCTTCCCCTTCTCTTTCTTCTTCTTCTTCTTCTTCCACTTCTCTTTCTTCTTCTTCTTCTTCTTCCACTTCTATTTCTTCTTCTTCTTCTTCTTCCACTTCTCTTTCTTCTTCCACTTCTTCTTCTTCCACTTCTCTTTCTTCTTCTTCTTCTTCCACTTCTCTTTCTTCTTCTTCTTCTTCTTTAACTTCTTCTTCTTCTTCTTCTTCCACTTCTTCTTCTTCTTCTTCTTCCACTTCTTCTTCTTCCACTTCTTCTTCTTCCACTTCTCTTTCTTCTTCTTCTTCTTCTTCCACTTCTTCTTCTTCTTCTTCTTCCACTTCTCTTTCTTCTTCTTCTTCTTCTTCCACTTCTCTTTCTTCTTCTTCTTCTTCTTCCACTTCTCTTTCTTCTTCCACTTCTTCTTCTTCCACTTCTCTTTCTTCTTCTTCTTCTTCCACTTCTCTTTCTTCTTCTTCTTCTTCTTCCACTTCTTCTTCTTCTTCCGCTTCTTTATCTTCTTCTTCCACTTCTTCCACTTCTTCTTCCACTTCTTCTTCTTCTTCCACTTCTTCTTCTTCCACTTCTTCTTCTTCTTCCACTTCTTCTTCTTCCACTTCTTCTTCTTCTTCTTCTTCTTCTTCTTCTTCTTCTTCTTCTTCCACTTCTTCTTCTTCTTCTTCCACTTCTTCTTCTTCTTCTTCTTCCACTTCTTCTTCTTCTTCTTCCACTTCTTCTTCCACTTCTTCTTATTCCACTTCTTCTTCTTCCACTGCTGCTTCTTCTTCTTCTTCCACTGCTTCTTCTTCTTCCACTTCTTCGTCTTCTTCTTCCACTTCTTCTTCTTCTTCTTCCACTTCTTCATCTTCCACTTCTTCTTCTTCTTCCACTTCTTCTTCTTCCACTTCTTCTTCTTCTTCTTTTTCTTCCACTGCTTCTTCTTCTTCTTCTTCCACTTCTCCTCCTTCTTCCACTTCTTCTTCTTTTTCTTCTTCCACTTCTTCTTCTTCTCCTTCCACTTCTCTTTCTTCTTCTCCTTCCACTTCTCCTTCTTCTCCTCCCTCTCCTTCTTCTCCTTCCACTTCTCCTTCTTCTCCTTCTTCTCCTTCTCCTCCTTCTTCTCCTTCTCCTCCTCTTCCTCCTTCTTCTCCTTCTACTTCTCCTTCTCCTTCTTCTCCTTCTTCTCCTCCTTCTCCTCCTTCTTCTCCTCCTTCTTCTCCTCCTTCTCCTTCTTCTTCTCCTTCTCCTTCTTCTTCTTCTTCTCCTTCGTCTTCTTCTTCTCCTTTCTCTCCTTCTTCTCCTTCACCTCCTCCTCCTCCTCCTTCTTCTTCTTTTCTTCTTCTTCTTCTTCTTCTTTTCTTCTTCTTTTCTTCTTCTTCTTTTCTTCTTCTTCTTTTCTTCTTCTTCTTTTCTTCTTCTTCTTCTTCTGCTTCTCTATGTTCTTCTTCTCATTCTTGTTCTTGTTCTTCATCTTCTACTTCTTCTCTATCTTCTTCTTCTTCTCTTCTCTAAAAACTTCATCTTCTTCTTCTTAACATCTTCTTCTTATTCTCTAACTTCTTCTTCTTTTCCTCTATCTCCTTTTTCTTCTTCATATTCTTCACCTTCATTTTCTTCTCTTTCTTCTTCTTCTTCACTATCTTCTTCTTCTCTATCTTCTTCTTCTTATTCTCTATATTCTTCCTCTTCTTCTTCTTCCGCTTCTTTATCTTCTTCTTCTACTTCTTCTTCTTCTTCTCTTTGTTCTTCTTCATCTCTATCTTCTTCTCTATCTTCTTCGTCTTCTTCTCTATCTTCTTCTTCTCTTCTTCTTCTTCTTCATACTCGTCACCTTCATCTTCTCTATCTTCTTTTTCTTCTTCTTCTCTATCTTCTTTTTCTTCTTCTTCTCTATCTTCTTCTTCGTTTTCTCTATCTTCTTCTTCTTCTTCCGCTTCTCCTTCTTTTATTCTGCTGCTTCTCCTTCTCCTCCTCCTCCTCCTCCTTCTTCTTCTTCTTCTGTATCTTCTTCTTCTCTATCTTCTTCTTCTCTATCTTCATCATCAACTTCATCTTCTTCTCTTCTTATTTTCTATCTTCTTCTTCTTCTTCTTCTTCTTCTTCTTCTCTTCTTATCTTCTCTATCTTCATCTTCTTCTTCATCTTCTTCATGTCTATCTTCGTCTTCTGTATCTTCTTCTTTTGCTTCTCCTTCTGCTTCTGTATCTTCTTCTTTTGCTTCTCCTTCTGCTTCTCTGTCTTCTTCTTCTTCTTCTTCTTCTTCTTCTTCTTCTTCTTCTTCTTCTCTATCTTCTTCTATACCTTCTTATGTTCTTCTCTTCTTCTTCTTCTTCTTCTTCATTTTCATCTTCTTCTTCTTCATTTTCATCTTCTTCATCTTCTTCTTCATCTTCTTCATCTTCTTCTTCATCTTCTTCATCTCTTATCTTCTCCTTCTCTATCTTCTTCTTCTTGTTCTCTATCTTCTTCTTCTCTTCTTCTTCTTCTTCTTCTTCTGCTTCTTCTCTATGTTCTTTATGTTCATCATCTCCTTCTCTATCTTCTTCTCAATCTTCTTCTTCTCTATCTTCTTTTTCTCTATCTTCTTCTAAATCTTCTCTATCCTCTTCTTCTCTGTCTTCTTCTCCTTCTTCTCTATCTTCTTCCACTTCTCTATCTTCTTCTTCTTCTTCTTCTTCTCTTTCTTCTTCTTCTGCTTCTGCTTCCTCCTCTGCCTCTTCTTCCACTTCTTCTTCTTCTTCTTCTTCTTCTTCTTCTTCTTCTTCTTCTTCTGATTCTTCTTCTTCTTCTTCTTCTTCTTCTTCTTCTTCTTCTTCTTCTTCTTCTTCTTCTTCTTCTTCTTCTTCTTCTGCTTCTTCCTCTGGTTCTTCTTCCACTTCTTCTGATTCTTCAGCTTCTTCTGAGTCTTCTTCCTGTGCTTCTGCTTCTTCTTCCTCTGCTTCTTCTTCCACTTCTTCTGATTCTTCAGCTTCTTCTTCTTCTTCTTCTTCCTCTGCTTCTTCTTCCTCTGCTTCTGATTCTTCAGCTTCAGCTTCTTCTGAGTCTTCTGCTTCTTATTCTACTACTTCTGCTTCTTCTTCTGCATCTTTAGCTTCTTCTGCTTCTTATTCTTTTTCTGCTTCAGCTGCTTCTCCCTCTTCTGCTTCTGATTCTGCTTCTCGTTCTTCTGCTTCTGCTTCTTCTTCTTCTTCTTCTTCTTCTTCTCCTTGTGCTTCATCTGCTTCTGCTTCTTCTGTTTCTTCTGCTTCTACTTCTGCTTCTTCTGCTGCTGCTTCTTCTGCTTCTTATTGAACTTCTGCTTCTGTTTTTCCTTCTCCTTCTACCACTTCTGCTTCTTCTGCTTCTTCCTCTTCTTCTGCTTCTTCTGCTTCTTCTCCTTCTGCTTCTTCATCTTCTGCTTCTTCTGCTTCTTCTCCTTCTGCTTCTTCTGCTTCTTCTTCATCTTCTTAATCTCTATCTTCTTCTTCTCTCTCTTCTTCTTTTTCTTCTCTTTCTTCCTCCGCTTCTCTATCTTCTTCTTCTCCTTCCACTTCTCTATCTTCTTCTTCTTCTCCTTCTCCTTCTTCTTCTTCTCCTTCTTCTTCTCCTTCTCCTTCTTCTTCTCCTTCTTCATCTTCATCTTGTTCTTCTTCATCTTCTTCTTCTTCATCTTCTTCGTCTTCATCTTCTTCTGCTTCTTCTGCTTCTTCTCTATCTTCTTCTTCTCCATCTTCTACTTCTCTATCTTCTTCTTCAATTTCATCTTCTTCATCTTCATCTTTTTCCTCTTCTTCTTCTCTACTTTCTTCTTCTTCTTTTCTATCTTCTTCTTCTTCTTCTTCATCTACTTCTTCTTCTCCTTCTTCTTCATCTTCTTCTTATTATTATTCTTATTCTTCTTCTTCTCTGTCTTCTTGTTCGTCTTCTGCTTCTTCGTCTTCCGCTTCTTCTCTATGTTCTTCATCTTCATCTTCTCCTTCTCTATCTTCTTTTTCTCGATCTTCTTCTTCTTCTTCTCTATCTTCCTTTTCCATATCTTCTAAATCTTTTCTATCCTCTTCTTCTCTGTCTTCTTCTCCTTCTTCTCTATCTTCTTCCAATTCTCTATCTTCTTCTTCTTCTTCCGCTTCTTTATCTTCTTCTTCTACTTTTTCTTCCTTAACAACTTCTTCATCTTCTTCATCTTCTTCTTCTTCTCTATCTTCTTCTTCTCTGTCTTTTCTAACTTCTTATTCTTCATTTTCATCTTCTTCATCTTCATCTTCTCTATCTTCTTCTCTATCTTCTTTTCTATCTTCATCATTATCTTCTCCTCTTATTTTCTATCTTCTTCTTCTTCTCTTCTTCTCTTCTTCTTCTCTATCTTCTTATCTTCTTCTCTATCATCTTCTTCATCTCTGTCTTCTGTATCTTTCGCTTCTCTTCTTCTTCTGCTTCTCTATCTTCTTATTTTGCTTCTCTTCTGCTTCTCTATCTTCTTCTGCTTCTCTGTCTTCTTATGATCTTCTCTATCTTCTTCTTCATCTTCTTCTTTATCTTCTTCATCTTCTTCATCTTCTTCATCTCTATCTTCTTCTCTATCTTCATCTTCTTCATCTCTATCTTCTTCTTCTCTATCTTCTTCTTCTTCATCTCTATCTTCTTCTTCTCTGTCTTCTTCTTCTTCTTCTCTATCTTCTTCTTCTTCTTCCGCTTCTCTATCTTCTTCTTCTACTTCTTCTTTAACAACTTCTTCTTCTTCATCTTCTTCTTCTTCTTCTTCTTCTTCTTCTTCTTCTCTATCTTCTTCTTCTCTATCTTTTCTAAATTCTTCTTCTTCATTTTCATCTTCTTCATCTTCTGTTCTCTTCTTCTCTATCTTCTAATTTTCTTCTCTATCTTCTTCTTTATTTTCATCTTCTTCATCTTCATCTTCTTCATCTCTATCTTCTTCATCTGCTTCATCTCTATCTTCTTCTGTATCTTCTTTCGCTTCTCTTCTGCTTCTCTATCTTCTTTCGCTTCTCTATTTTCTTATGTTCTTCTCTGTCTTCTTCTTCTTTATCTTCTTCTTCATCTCTATCTTCTTCTTCTCTATCTTCTTCTTCTCTATCTTCTTCTTCTCTATCTTCTTCTTCTTCTTCCGCTTCTCTGTCTTCTTATTCTTCTTCTCTATCTTCTTCTTCTTCTTCCGCTTCTCTATCATCTTCTTCTTCTCTTTCTTCTTCTTCTTCTTCTCTTTCTTCTTCTTCTTCTTCTTCTTCTCTTTCTTCTTCTTTTTCTCTACTTTTTCTTCTTCTGTAACTTCTTCTTCTGTAACTTCTTCTTCTTCGTCTTCTCTAACTTCTTCTTCTTCGTCTTCTCTGTCTTCTTCTTCTACATCCTCCCTATCTTCTTCTTCTTCTACTTCTTCATCTTTATCTTCTCCTTCTCTATCTTCTTCTTCCTCTCTATCTTCTTCTTCTTCCTCCTATCTTCTCTATCTTTGTATTCTTCTTCCCTATCTTCTTCTTCTCTATCATCTTCTTCTTCTTCTTCTTCTGCTTCTTCTTCTGCTTCTTCTTCTGCTTCGTCTTATTCACCTCTATCATCTTCTTCTATATCTTCTTCTCTGTCTTCTTCTTCTATATCTTTTTCTTATTATTCTCTATCGTCTTCTTCTTCTTTTGTCTATCTTCTTCTTTTTCTTTTTCTTCATCTTCTTCTCTACCTTCTTTTTCTTCTTCTTCTCTAACTTCTTCTTCTTCTTCTCTAACTTCTTCTTCTTCTTCTCTATCTTCTTTTCTTCATATTCTTCATCTTCTCTATCTTCTTCTTCACTACCTTCTTCTTCTCTATCTTCTTATTATTATTCTCTATCTTCTTGTTCTTTTTCTTCTTCTTCTTCTTCATCTTATTCACCTCTATCTTCTTCTTCTATATCTTCTTCTTCTCTATCTTCTTCTTCTATATCTTCTTCTTCTATATCTTCTCCTATTCTATCTTCTTCTTCTTC